>NC_048306.1:104868916-104944521 GCF_013100865.1 Trachemys scripta elegans | reverse complement strand
GGCTTTTTGGGATTGCCCCCCGGACGGGGATTTGGAGTCCAAAAAGCCGGACATGTCCGGGAAAATCTGGACGTATGGTAACCCTAGACAACCTGGGCCTTGGGATGGGGCTCCAGCTGGGCAGGGGCTAGTCTTTGTGCTCAGCAGGTTACTCCGGGAGCAGGAGAGGTGGGGGGAGATTTCCCTGGCTAGGGTTTTGGTGCCCGAGGAGGATGAGAGCTGGGGCAGGCTTTAGAGCAGCTTGTTTAGCAGCTGGGAGCCCAGGTGCTTGTCTGTCCCTGAGTGGCTGAGGAGCACGGTGTGCAGCTGGTCCATGCACTTGAGGTAGCCACTGCTGTAGTGCTGCTTCATGGCCAGGCTCTGCTTGGTGCTGGCTGCAAGAGATGGGCGGGGGGGGGGGCTGCCTGGGGATCCCGCGGCGGGTGCTGGGAGAGGGCAGCTGGGTGCTGGGGGGAAAGTGGCATGTGGCCTGGGACCCTTGCTGGTGCTGGGGGCAGGGGGTTTGGCAGGGCCAGCAGGCTCCCTACCTGGCTCCACACCTCCCCCCACAGCAGCAGCAGCAGCAGCGTTTGGGTGTGGGAGGGGTCAGAGGGTCAGGGCATGGGATGGGGTGAGGCGGGTTCTGGGCAGTGCTTACCTGGGGGGCTCCCCAGAAGTGGTGACATTCCCCTTGCTCAGCTCCTGGGCGGAGACATGGCCAGGCAGCTCTGCACACTGCCTCCGCCTGTGGGAAACTGCGGCCAATGGGAACTGCACTGCACCATGACCTGCAGCATGTCAGCTTTCTGCAGCTTGGACTGCAGCAAGGAGTAGGGAGAGGCACCATTAATGAGTGATGGGGTACAAGGATTTGGGGACTCAGGGTATTAGGAATACAAGGGGCTTGGGGGAAGGATGCAGACACCTATACCCAAGCTGTAAGAGGGTTGCTTCCAGGGGCATTAGAGGTAAGAACATAAGAATGGATACACTGGGTCAGAGATTGGAGATTTAGACACCCAGAGCATAAGGCTGCATCCCTGACCGTCTTGGCTGATAGCCATTGGTGGACCTATCCTCCAGGAATTTAGCTAATTCTTTTTCTAACCCAGTTATGCTTTTGGCCTTCACAACATCTCCTGGCAACATGTTCCACAGGTTAACTGTGTATCATATGAAGAAGTTCTTCTTTATGTTTGTTTTAAACCTGCTGCCTATTAATTTCAATTGGTGACCCCTAGTTCTTGTGTTATGAGAAGGGGTAAATAATACTTCCTTATTCGCTTTCTCCACACCAGTCACGATTTTATAGACCTCTATCATATTCTCCTGCAGTTGTCATTTTTCTAAGCTGAATGTCTAGGTCTTTTTAGTCTCTCCTCCACTGCTGGGCGTAACTAGGAGTGGAAATCTGTGTGGGCCCCGACTTTCGGGTGGATGTTCAATCACAGACTGTGCTAGGCTGCCACACCAGCTGACTGTGCAGCCTGGCCAGGGCGAACAGCGCTGATCCCCTTAGCTGCACTCTGACTTGGCAGCAGGGAAAGAGGGAGCCGTTGCCTCATTGCAGGGTATGGGCTGCTGTCCTTCAGCTGGGGCTCGCATCTCCTGCAGGCCGTAGGACCCCTGTGTGGGGCCAGCTCTGGCTGTGCTGTGGGGGCATGAACAGGGGCTTGCCTGTGCAAGCAACTTGGCCTCTCAGTGTGACCCCTTCTTATAAATTAAAAACACTTTTTATATATTTAACACCATTATAAATGCTGGAGGCAAAGCGGGGTTTGGGGTGGAGGCTGACAGCTTGCAACCCCCCCGCCCATGTAAGACCCTTGTGACCCCCTGAGGGGTCCCAACCCTCAGTTTGAGAACCCCTGATTGAGTCTGACCTCCTGGATATTACAGGCTACCAACACCACTCAGCACCCACATACTAAACCCAGCAACTGAAATTAAACCAAGTATTGCAGACCATAGGAGACTAGAATATTATGTGCCAGAGGGAGAGATCAGCTTGGCAGTGACCTTAGTTTTTTTGGGGTTGTTTTTTTTTTCTTTGCCTTTCTCTGCAGCATGTGGGTGGGGTCATGTGCCAGGATTATCTGGGTATATCTCATTTAATCATTTCCCTGCCATTGCAGGCCCCTCACGCATGGCACACCTCGGTCCCTCCTAGTCTATGCCTGTGGCACATTAGTCTCCTGTGAGCTGTAATACTTTGATCTCATTTTGGTTGTTGGGTTTAGTGTGAGGGTGCTGGGTGGTGAGGTCAGATTAGATGATCTGGTAGTGCCGTCTGGATTTAGACTATGACTCTCTAAACTCTCATTAAGCTGAATTAGATTGGTTTATGTTTTGGAACCTGGTGCCTAGGGCTGTTTCTGCTGCTCTCACAGGATATTCTCACTAACTTGCACAACAAGGGGTTGCCTCAAGCATAGGCGCTGACTCTGTGAGTGCTCCGAGGCTGGAGGACCCAGGGGGAAAAATTGGTGGGTGCTCAGCACCCACCGGCAGCTCCGCGCCCCTCCCCCGCCCAGCTCACCTCCACCTCTGCCTCCTCCCCTGAGTGTGCCACGTGCCCGCTTCTCCCACCCCCCCCAGCTCCCAGCGCTTGCACCACGAAACAGCTGTTTCGCGCAGCTGGGAGGGAGGGGGAACACAGCGCGCTCGGGGAAGAGGCGGGGCCGGGCCGGGGATTTGGGGAAGGGGTCCAATAGGGGCAGGGAGGGGGCAGAGTTGGGGCGGGGACTTTGTGGAAGGGGTTGGAATGGGGGCAGGGCAAGGGTGGAGTCGGGGCGGGTCCAGGGGGCGCAAGCTCCCACAGGCGCCGGGGAAAGTTGGCGCCTATGGCCTCAGGCAGTTTGTTATTTCAATATCTGCTGTGAAAAGACACATGCGATAGGAGCAAGTGGCTCTCTTCTAAAGTCATTTGTTTATAAGCTTGCACCACACACCTTGCACAGTCAGCTTCAGGACCCGCCCTTCTTAATGATTTTCTTTAGATTTATTTGGACTGAAATTTCTCTACACTTTTGAAAATTTTGTTTCAATTTCCTGCAAAGACACACAACTGTGCCTAGGACCAGAGTGAGGCTTAAATCTCTGGTGGTGGAGCTTCTGGCCCAGGGAATGGCCCCACAGCATTTGGGGCAGCTTGGAAAGGCTGGGACGAATTTTCCCACTTCCTTGGTCTCTTGGATTCTTCGCCTGGCTTCTTAGATGTATTCCTGTCACACAGAGTCACTTTGTGCAGGAACTCCAGCTCCTTGTGGAGCAGGGCTTTGCCCAACTTTGTCCGAGGAAAAAACAATCGCATGACACTGGAGAGAAAATATTAGTGGAAGAAGTGGGAAGCACATCAGCTCCATTGTGTGTAACACCAGCTATGAGGACAGTGGTTCTATAGCATCTGTCCTTGCACACATGGGGTTCAGTTAAGGCCTGGCTCATTATGGTAGCACCAAGTCCCTACTGCAGGAGGGAGCCTCCGAAATACTTTATAGTCTATAAAGGCCCCACTCAGAATTGCAAGGGGCAGGGTGGGGCGGGGTGCAATGCACTGAGCACTACAGACACACTGAGCAACGTTCCCTAGCTCAGTCTCAAATTCTCATTGCCAGCAGCTCTTTCAGGCAGCTATGTCCCTTAAGAATGGGTTCATCCATTCCACACCGCAGGGGGTGCCCCATGCTGCATCTCTGTGTTCCAGATTCAGCTTCACCCAATAGTCAGGCTGTCCACTAAAGCAGTAATGAGGGAAGGGAACTGGGGAATGTTCTAACTTGCTACCTATTTTTATTTAAAGAATCTAAACAGACCTACATGTACACTGAAACAAAGAGGATGGATGGTGTGACTCCAAAGGTGAATACACAGAGCAGCAGCACCAGACGCGAGATGGCAGGGACTGAAATAGATACAGCAGCATTACCAGAAGTGGAGATCAATGCCTGATGGATTTCTGCAACTCTCAATGCATGGAAGACTAGCTGGGGAGACTTGTAAAAGGTGAGGGTGAACAAACTAAGTGGCTTGGGTTTCTGTAGGCTCTACCTAGCCTAGCTGCTGGGACCAGCATGGAAAGGGTAACCTCACAGACAGGAACTTGGAGCTGGAGCTCCCAGCATTGTCTGATGATGTATGACAACTGGGATCCAGACACCAAACGTGAGCAGAGCTCAGAAGCTGCACTCTCTATGTCACCATATCTTGCAACTCATAGGTTGCTGTATCACTCTAACAGGTGAGCCACAGAGACAGCAGAAACTGTGCAAAGATGCTATCAGCTGGGAATGATTCCTCCTGTCTGAGCTGCACCGGCCTACTTCCTGTTGGGAAGCATGCTTTACTGTCATTACAGAAGCATTACTTGCTGGACTAGGAAAGCCCTCACTACTCACCACAGTCTTCACTGGATGTAGCTCCTTTGTGATAGGTCACCAAGCTCCTTGTGCAGGTCTCACACTCTGTCTTCCCATAATGCTCATTGTAAGAACCCAGGGGGCAAGTGGCACATGTGACTGTATTCAGTGAGCTGTACAGCCCTGGGGAACAAGCAACTGTAAAACCATTAAAAGAAGAGATGCAGTGACATTTGGGGTCAGGGTCAGAGACTCAGATTGAGGATTCCTATCAGGGCTAAAGATTAGAGTGATGGAGCCGGTGCAGGAAAGAGCATCTTATTAATGGATATCCCATGGCTCATCAAGAAAAGAAATGTTTTGTGTGTACAACATTTTCCTACAGCTTCTATATACTTGTAATTAATTTTTACATGGTGTGTTTAAGAATAACTGCATCTTCATCTCCATTTCTAGACATTAGTATAACAAAAGTGACTCCAGTGTGAATTGGACCCCAGTGAGGATTGTGCCCCACTGATGGGTTTGGGTGGAAAGATTTTTGACAATTGACTTACTGCAACAGTTGGAACACCCGTCTGTAGTGTTAATTTTACCAAACCCTGGCTTACAATGATCCACCTTATAGGCCAGAAGTGACCCAGCTTTGTAGTGCAAAGGAGGCAGATTCCCCTCACGGATCTGAAACTCATTCAGCACCTCGATGGAGCGATGAATTCTCTCATAGGCCTGTGAGGAGTCAAGAAAACAATTAGCAGTATTCACCAGGTCAATAACATCTATATTTCCCACTTCCCCCTGGCTCCCAGACCACCATCCACAGAGATTAAAAAAAAAAAAAAACAGTATGCTGCCCTGGCAATGAGGGATGAAGAATCTCCCCCAAAGATGGAGGAGGAGATACCATGTAGCCCCAAGACTGGGAGGATCAGGGATCCCACGCCCCAGAGAAAACCAAGGATGGTGATGGTTGGTAACTCCCTTCTAATGGGGAAGGAGGCATCCATCTGCCAGCTGGACAGATGTGCTGCCTGCCAGGGGCCCATATCTGAGACATTACAGAAGGATTGCTGAGGATCATGCGGCTCTCTTGCCACTACCCCATGCTGCTCATCCATGTGGGCACTAATGATACTGCGAGGTACAACCCTAAGCAGTTCAAAAGCGACTACAGGGCTCTGAGAGTGATGGTGAAGGAGTTGGGGGCACAGGTGGTGTTCTCATCTATCCTTTCAATCAATGGTAGGGGCCCAGGCAATGACAGACACATCCTAGAGGTGACTGCATGGCTGTGCAGATGGTGTCGACAGGATAGCTTTGGCTTCCTCCACCACGTGATGTTGTTCTGAGAAGAAGGATGCTGAGTAGAGATGGGGTTCTCCTAACAAGAAAGGGGAAGAGTATCTTTGGATACAAACTGGCTAATCTAGTGAGGAAGACTTTAAACTAGGTTAGATGGGGCAGGAGACAAAAGCCCACAGATAGGTCCAAAACATAAAGACCTGGGTGAAGGGTTGGAATTTGGGAGGAACATGGCCAATCATAGCAGGGCAAAGGAGACAGGAGGGAATATAGAGGGGAAACTGAATTAACATCTTAGATGTCTGTATACTACTGCAAGAAGTAGGAGGAATAAACAGGAAGAACTACAAATACTAGTGAATAATCACAATTATGACATAATTGGCATCACAGAGTCTTGGTGGGATAATTCACACAACTGGAATATTGGTATAGAAGAAGCTTGTTCAGGAAGGGCAGGCAGGGAAAAATGGGAGGTGTTCAGTGTTACCTTGTATATCAAAAATGTATACACTTGCACTGAGGTTGAGATAGAAGCGGAAGCAGACCAGTTGAAAGTCTCTGGATAAGGATAAAAGGGGTTTTAAAAGGGTGATGTCATGGCAGGGGGGTCTAATATACCACCTAACTATGGAGAAGAGATGGATGAGGGTTTGTTTGTTTTTTTTTAAACAACTAACAAATCATCCAAAGAACATGATTTGGTGATGATGGGGAACTTCAACTACCCAGAAATCTGTTGGGAAAATAATACAGCAGAGTAATGATTATTCAACAAGTTCTTGGAATGCATTGGAGATAACGTTTTATTGCAGAAAGTGGAGAAAGTGACTAGGGAAGAAGGTGTTCTAGACTTGATTCTAACAAACCATGATGAATTGGCTGTGAATTTGAAGGTGAAAGGAGCTTGAGTGAAAATGACCCTGAAACAATGAGTTCAAGATGCTAAGGAATGGTAGGAGAGAAAACATCAGAGTGAAGACAACGGACTTCAAGAAGGTACATGTTAGCAAACTCAGGGAATTGGTAGGTAAGATACCATGGGAAGCAAGTCTAGGGGAAAAGGAGTCAGAGGAGTTGGCAGTTTTTTAAAGAGATGTTATTAAAGGCACAAGAGCAAACTATCCCAATGCATCAAAAACACAGGAAGTATGGTAAGAAACCACCTGGCTTAACCAGGACATCTTCAATCATAGAATATTAGGGTTGGAAGAGATCTCAGGAGGTCATCTAGTCTAATCCCCTGCTCAAAGCAGGATCAACACCAACTAATTCATCCCAGCTAGGGCTTTGACAAGCTGGGCCTTAAAAACCTCTAAGGAAGAAGATTCCACCACCTCCCTAGGTAACCTATTCCAGTGCTTCACCACCCTCCTAGTGAAAAAGTGTTTCCTAATATCCAACCCAGACCTCCCCCACTGCAACTTGAGACCAGTGCTCCTTGTTCTTTCATCTGCCACCACTGAGAACAGCCTAGCTCCATCCTCTTTGGAACCCCCCTTCAGGTAGTTGAAGGCTGCTATCAGATCCCCCCTTGCTCTTCTCTTCTGCAGACTAAATAACCCCAGTTCCCTCAGCCTCGCCTCGTAAGTCATGTGCCCCAGCCCCCTAATCATTTTTGTTGCCCTCTGCTGGACTCTCTCCAATTTGTCCACATCCCTTTTGTAGTGGGGGGACCAAAACTGGATGCAATACTCCAGGTGTGGCCTCACCAGTGCCGAATAGAGGGGAATAATCACTTCTCTCGATCTGCTGGCAATGCTCCTAGTAATACAGCCCAATATGCCATTAGCCTTCTTGGCAACAAGGGCACACTGCTGACTCATATCGTTTCTCATCCACTCTAATCCCCAGGTCCTTTTCTTCAGAACTGCTGCTTAGCCAGTCGGTCCCCAGCTAATGACCTGAAACTCAAAAAAGAGACATACAAAAAGTGGAAACTAGGTCAAATTATGAAGGATTCATATAAAAAAAAAAGACAACTCAAGAATATAGAGGCAAAATTAGAAGGACCAAGGCACAAGATGAGATTAAACTAGCTAGGGACATAAAGGGTAACATGAAAACATTTTACAAATGCATTAGAAGTGAGAGGAAGACCAAGGCCCATTACTCAATTAGAAGAAAATAACAGAAATCACAGCAAAGGCCAAAGTGTTAAATGCCTTTTTTGGTTTCAGAGAGACAAGATGGATGAGGTAATATCTTTTATTGAACCAACTTCTGTTGGTGAGAGAGACAAGCTTTTGAGCCACACAGGGCTTCTTCGGGTCTGGGAAACGTATTCCCAGCATCTCAGCTAAATGCAAGGTGGAACAGATTGTTTAGTATAAGTATTAGAGTGGTGGCCGTGTTAGTCTGTATCAGCAAAAATAACGAGGAGTCCTTGTGGTTTAGAGACTAACAGATTTATTTGGGCATAAGCTTTCATGGGTTAGATGCATCTGATGAAGTGGGTTCTAACCCACGAAAGCTTATGCCCAAATAAATTCGTTAGTCTCGAAGGTGCCACAAGAACGCCTCGTTATTTTTGCTGATACAGACTAACACGGCTACCACTCTAATACTTAGTATAAGTAGTTAACACATATTGTATAAGGGACCATTCAAAGTAGAGTGGCCAATTAACACCTCTGCAGTCATAAGACTGAAATTGGGGGCTAGTGGGTTACAGATTGTTGTAATAAACCATAAATCCAATGTCTCTGTTCAGTCCATGATTTTTAGTGACTAGCAGATTAATGAATTTAAGTTCCCAGGCTCATCTTTTGAAAGTCTTGTGCAGGTTTCTTTGAGGACTGATAGGTCAGATACAGATTGATTGTTCTGTGAAAAGTATTCACCTCCAGATAAGGTGGTAGGAACAAAGAATGTAGCGCATACTTACAAGATGGGGACTCAGTGACTCTGAGAAAGATTTGGGGGTCATGGTGGACCATCAGCTGAACATGAGCTTCCAGTGTGATGCTGGGGCCAAAAGAGCTAATGCGATCATAGGATGTATAAATAGGGGGATTTCGAGTAGCGGAGAAAGGTTATTTTACCTCTGTATCCTGTGTTCAGTTCTGGTGCCCACAATTCGAGAAGGAGGTTGATAAATTTGAGACAGTTAAGAAAAGAGCCATGAGAATTAATAAAGGATTATATAGCATGCCTTATAGTGATAGGCTTAAAGAGGTCAATCTATTTAGCTTAACAAAGAGAAAGTTAAGGGGTGACTTAATTACAGTCTAAAAGCATTTACACAGGGAACACATTTCACAATGTGCTTTTCAGACTAGCAGAGAAAGATCTAACATGATCCAATGGCTGGAAGTTGACACTAGACAAATTCACATTGGAAATAAGGCATACACTTTTACAATTGAGGATAATTAACCATTGAAACAATTTAGCAAGGGTCATGAAGGAGTCTCTTACTGACAATTTTTAGATCAAGATTGGAACATTTTCTACAAGATATGCTCTCGGAATTATTTTAGTGGATTTCTCTGGCCTTTCTTTACAGAAAGTCAGACTAGGTGATCACAATGCCTCCTTCTTGCCTTGGAATCTATGAATGATCAGGAACCTGGGACACTGCCCCAGCTTTCCAGCCATAATGATCTGCAACTCCACTATGGTGTGTTTAGTCAGTTTTATACACAATTTTGCTTTCTGAGCTAGGACTCTGATACTGATTTGGAATCTGGTACCAATTACAGCAGATACATTACCTCTTTAGAGCGATCCTCGATGTCTTGTTCACAGTTTTTGCTCGTACTTTCTGGTGGGCAATGAATTTCCCACATGACTCCATAAGGAAACACTGTGGTGAAATAAAGCAAACATGGTCACTGACAGCTCCTGCACTGTCTCATAGTATTTATCCATCCATCCTTGTATGTTAGCATTTCACAACTGTAAATGGCTACTGATGTCCAGATCATTCCAGACACTGTACACAATCCACAACGCATAGCTACAAAGAAGTTGCTGTCATTTCTGAGAAGCATCTTTATGCCTCAGGCTTGGCTCTGGGTTCTAGCCTTGATTCCATCCTGTACACTAGGAATTGACTTTTCTCTCAAGACAAGAACAAGACAAATAAACCTGTTACTTGCATCCATATTCAACAGTACTGGGTTTAAGTGGGGAAAAGGTAGCATGCCCCTGTCAGAAAACAATATGCAAAGTCTGAATGTACAATTCCCATAGACATTTCCGAGCTTCCTGTAGACAGCTGCAATCCCGAAGACAGCCTTCGCCAGATGCTGTAACCCAGGCTCCAGGCTTCTCCAATAAATGCTAGTTTAGTAAGTTGACGACATAAACTGTTTGGGCCAAACTCTCCTCTCGCTTACCCAGTCATAACTCTCGATGTCAGCAGAGTTACATCTGACTTATGCCACTGCAAGAGGAAAGGGGTCCTTGTGTTATTTTGTTACCTGATCAGTTCTGCAGCAGCTTGAAGCCTGGTTTGTAGTCTGGTCTTGGGTTTGCACCACCCTATTCACTTTTGGTGAGTGGCTTTGGCTGTCTGAAGGAGTCTTGGAAATGCAAACTGTGATTAAATACATGCCCAGAGGCAATGGTGATGAGAACGGCCAGCAAGGTCATGGGTGTAATTTCCTATCTGTAAACACACTAGGGTTAAGTAACAAGCTCTGCTCTTACTCAGCACAGTCATCCATACTTCAGAGTGGTTCCTTTCTTGCGAGGGCCAGATGCACTTAGTGTATTTTTCAAAGACCTCACAGCTGAGATTCCTCACTAGCCCATTCAGATGCTCCAGAAAGCTGTGGATGTAGATGCTGTTGGTTGCTGAGCTGCAGAGAGGAGAGTAAAATGCAAACCGGATCTCCACACTCCTCTCTGGCCTGTGATAAGCTAAAGGGAAAGGACAGTGTTAACGCTATTAAACACTCAATTTGCATACAGTTTTCTAATCCCCATAGTGCTGCACAAGCAGCATCCTCCCCATCTATGTTAGCAACAAGAAGAAAGTCAAAGAAAGTGTGGGCCCCTTACTGAATGAGGGAGGCAATCTAGTGACAGAGGATGTGGAAAAAGCTAATGTACTCAATGCTTTTTTTGCCTCTGTCTTCACAAACAAGGTCAGCTCCCAGACTGCTGCACTGGGCAGCACAGTATGGGGAGGAGGTGACCAGCCCTCTGTGAAGAAAGAAGTGGTTCGGGACTGTTTAGAAAAACAGGACGAGCACAAGTCCACGGGGCTGGATGCGCTGCATCCGAGGGTGCTAAAGGAGTTGGCGGATATGATTGCACAGTCATTGGCCATTATCTTTGAAAACTCATGGCGATCGGGGGAGGTCCTGGATGACTGGAAAAAGGCTAATGTAGTGCCCATCTTTAAAAAAGGGAAGGAGGAGGATCTGGGGAACTGCAGGCCAGTCAGCCTCACCTCAGTCCCTGGAAAAATCATGGAGCAGGTCCTCAAGGAATCAATTCTGAAGCACTAGAGGAGAGGAAAGTGATCAGGAACAGTCAGCATGGATTCAGCAAGGGCAAGTCATGCCTGACCTAATTGCCTTCTATGAGGAGATAACTGGGTCTGTGGATGAGGGGAAATCAGTGGATGTGTTATTCCTTAACTTCAGCAACGCTTTTGATACGGTCTCCCACGGTATTCTTGCTGGCAAGTTAAAGAAGTATGGGCTGGATGAATGGACTATAAGGTGGATAGAAAGCTGACTAGATCGTCGGGCTCAACGGGTAGTGATCAATGGGTCCATGTCTACTTGGCAGTCAGTATCAAGCGGAGTGCATCAAGGAGTCCTGGGGCTGGTTTTGTTCAATATCTTTATTAATGATCTGGAGGATGGCGTGGACTGCACTCTCAGCAAGTTTGCAGATGACACTAAACTGGGAGGAGTGGTAGATACGCTGGAGGATAGGGATAGGATACAGAGGGACCCAGACAAATTAGAGGATTGGGCCAAAAGAAACCTGATCAGGTTCAACAAGGACAAATGCAGAGTCCTGCACTTAGGACGGAAGAATCCCATTCACTGTTACAGACTAGGGACCGAATGGCTAGGTAGCAGTTCTGTAGAAAAGGACCTAGGGGTCACAGTGGATGAGAAGCTGGATATGAGTCAACAGTGTGCTCTTGTTGCCAAGAAGGCTAACGACATTTGGGGCTGTATAAGTAGGGGCATTGCCAGCAGATCGAGGGACGTCATCATTCCCCTCTATTCTACATTGGTGAGGCCTCATCTGCAGTACTGTGTCCAGTTTGGGCCCCACACTACAAGAAGGATGTGGAAAAATTGGAAAGAGTCCAGCGGAAAGCAACAAAAATGTTTAGGGGGCTGGAGCACATGACTTATGAGGAGAGGCTGACGGAACTGGGATTGTTTACTCTGCAGAAGAGAAGAATGAGGGGGAATTTGATAGCTGTTTTCAACTACCTGAATGGGGGTTCCAAAGAGGATGCATCTAGACTGTTCTCAGTGGTACCAGATGACAGAACAAGGAGTAATGGTCTCAAGTCGCAGTGGAGGAGGTTTAGGTTGGATAGTAGGAAAAACGTTTTCACTAGGAGGGTGGTGAAGCACTGGAATGGATTACCTAGGGAGGCGGTGGAATCTCCTTCCTTAGAGGTTTTTAAGGTCAGGCTTGACAAAGCCCTGGCTGGGATGATTTAGTTGGGAATTGGTCCTGCTTTGAGCAGGGGATTGGACTAGATGACCTCTTGAGGTCCCTTCCAACCCTGATATACTATGATTCTATCCTGTGGGGGAGCTAATCTCTTTAGGGTATGTCTACACTGTGATAAAAGACCTATGGCATGGCCACAGCGGGCCGAGGTCAGCTGACTCAGGTTTATAGGGATTGGTCTTGTGGGGCTATAAAACTGCAGTGTAGATGTTCGGGCTCAGGCAGGAGTCTGAGCTCTGTCACCCAGCAAGAGGTTAGAGTCTCAGAGCATGGGCTACCTACAGCCCAAGCCCAAATGTCTACATTTTAGTCCTCCAGCCCAAGCCCTAGAAACCCAGCGCCCCGGGCTCTGAGACTTGGTGCCACTCCCTGCAGCTAGGACATTGACTCAGGGAGGCAGACTGAGGTTTGCTTTCATAAGTTCATGTACTGAGTGAAAAACACAGTTTCAATCAGAATCCTTTAAAAACTATTTTTAAGAAAAAATAAAATGCATGTTTATGTGATTGTTCAACATAGCAAATATTCAAGCATGCACAAAAATTCAAAGATTCAGAAATATAAAAGTATAGATCTGAACATGAAAGTGCTGTGTGACGTAAAGACTGTTCATGACACTAAAGTTGAAGTCTTCTTGGATAATAGTACCTTAATTCCTCCACAAAGGCATACAAGGTTCAGTTTTCAAGTCAAATCACTTTCATATGACAGGAGAATCGTTTCTCTTTTTTCATGGGTCATGCTCATCCTTAGGTGTGATAAAATTATTTTCAAACAAGAAAAGGAATTCCCACGTGTTGCAATTGATGCTCCAAATAACAAGACCACTATAGACATTTCAAAAATACACAGGAAAGCCTCATTTAAGTCCTTGGCAGTACCTAGAACTTCTTCAAATTCTTTGCAATTTTTTTTTTTTACCTATCAGTGGTTTAAATACACCCATTTGGGGGGGTGGGGTGTCACATGTTACCTGTGAGGAAGATGGCCGCCTAGTCCCAGACTTCTCATTCCCCACATATCAAGTCGTCTCTAATAATTACTTTCCTAGCAAACTGCCAATAACTTTCTGTCATAAAAGTTTAAATTAAGCCCCTGGACAAACTTCAAACTGTTGACTATGAATTCCAATGACAAAATGAGAGGCAACAAAAGACCTAAGCCTGAATCACCTCAACAGCTGAACCTAACCCAGGATATTGCGACACTGAAAGAATTCCTCATAGACTGACTAGATTCAATATTGAAAGATATTCATGGCCTCTCTAAAGATATATGTGATGTAAATTCCTGAATGGTTCACTTGGAAATGAGCTACAAAAGACTACCATTGAAACAGTGAAATTAAAGAAGAATCTGACTCCTTAAAGCTCAGATTAGACAAACTGGAAGAAAATCAGGGTGGTTTAAAAAACAGATCTTGAAAAAACAACTTTTGCCGCTTGGGCACTGCTGAGGGCTTTGAGGGAATGGATATTATCATCTTTCTTCAGAAGCTGCCCCCTGACCTACTTAATTGGACCCCAGCTGCTCCCATTAGCTATTGAAAGGGCTCATCGAATGCCTGGTACTAGAGAGCAGGAATCCCATCATCTTCAAGCTGCTGAAGTTCAGTGACGAAGTACCGCTAATGAATGCTGCCAGAAAAGCTGAAACCCTTATGTACAAAGGCTACAAAATTTCTCTTTTTTCCTGACTTCTCAGCTGCGTTTAACAAAAAGAAGGCTGCATTCAATGGCATAAAACAAATCCTGAAGGGGACCAATGTCAGATACAGCATCAAGTACCTATCCACCCTTCTGTACGGATTTAGCAGGCTCCACAAGATTTTTGCAAAAACCCCTCTGAAGGTTGGCAGACATTCCGAAGACTGAGATCAGATTTGACCAAAAGTACGAGAATGTTTTTTTTTTTAATCATAAAAAGCATACTTCAACAAGTTTAAAAATCAGTATGGTTTTCCTATGTATCCTTGTAGATATGGTAATATTGACTTATATAATCATAGAATATCAGGGTTGGAAGGGACCTCAGGAGATCATCTAGTCCAACCTCCTGCTCAAAGCAGGACCAATCCCCAGACAGATTTTTGCCCCAGATTCCTAAATAGCCCCCTCAAGGACTGAACTCACAACCCTGGGTTTAAGCAGGCCAATACTCAAACCACTGAGCTATCCCTCCCCCAAGCAGATACCCAGTTGCACTGAAATCTTCTATTGATCTCCTTTAGAACCAAACAGTAAAGACAATTGTGTAGCACTGCAATGCAAAGAGTAATAGTTTATCACTAAACAGGGGTATACAGCGCCATCTACAGACTGAAGTATTATGTGCACTAATCATCACAATTTGCATTGCCAGACAGATTCTCTTCACCAGATTTGCCTCTGATGGATTGTATTACAATAACCACTAATCCCTTGGAACAGTCAACACTCCTGACATGTAAAGCAGACTATAACCTAAATCTTAAATCGTACTAGTTATTCAGTTGTGCAGGGCATTTGATATACTATGAATGATTTGTTTTATATATTATTGTGTTTTTCATATTTACATTTTGTATTTAGATTTATCATTAGCCTATTGCCTTTCAAGTTCTCTCCCTTGCTCTTTTCTCGAATAAATAGACTTACCATGCAATTTATATGGGTAAAAAAAACAGCCTTGCTTGTCACACAAGACCCTTAAAAAATCCTGGGCAACTGGAGGTATGGGTTTTGGAGGTATGGGGTTGCCAGATTTGTGTTTATATTTATATACCTATATATAATTTTTTTATATGATCTAGTATTCCAAATGCCTCCTATTGTAAAGTGTTTTCCCTCCAGTAGCACTTTATTCAGCCTTGTTTGACACTGAAAAAAGCCTAGCTATGCAATTTGGTTCCCACTCATCTTTTATATACACCTTAAGAGGCTTCCCACACTCAAAGAAAAATCCAATCTTGTATCTACGTGGGGCATCTTGCAATTCATTAAGATGATTACAGCATCTGATCTTATTAATTTTCTTCTCCTACCTCTCTGGGATAACCTAGTTTAAAGCCCTCCTCACTAGGTTAGCAAGCCCGCCTGAGAAGATGATCTTCCCTCTCTTCATTAGGTGGATCCCATCTCTTCCTAGCAATCCTTCTTCCCAGAACAACATCCCATGGTCAAAGAATCCAAAGCCCTCTCTCCGACACCACCTGTGTAACCACGCATTCACCTCCACAATTCGACGGTTCCTACCTGGGCCTTTTCCTTCAACAGGGAGGATGGACGAGAAAACAACTTGCGCCTCAAACTCCTTTATCCTTCTTCCCAGAGCCAAGTAGTCTGCTCAAGGTCATTCTTGGCAGTATCATTGGTGCCTACATGGAGAAGTAGGAAGGGGTAATGCTCTGAGGTCTTGATCAGTCTCAGCAGACACTCCATCACATCCTGGATTCTAGCTCCAGGCAAGCAGCACACTTCGAGTCTCCTGGTCTGGTTGGCAGATGGATGACTCCGTCCCCCTTAGGAGGGTGTCCCCGACCACCACCACCCGTCTCCTCCTCTTGGGAGTGGTGGTCTTGGAACCCCCATCCTTAGGACAATGCATCCTGTGCCTTCCGGCCAATGGGGTCTCCTTCTTATACCTTCCCTCAGAGGGATCTTCCAAATCCTTCTCCGCATCAGTATCTGTGCAGAGAGCCTGAAAACGGTTTTGCACCTCTATCTGCATTGGGGGTACATAGGTTCTCTGATGCTTGGTCCCAGGCTTGTGTTGCGTTTCCTGCGTGCTACTGTCTCTTTCCCTCAGGGCATGCAGCTCCCAGGAACCCTCTAGCTCCCTCCCCAGCAGTGTCTTCTATGTGTGAGCTGGGTTCTGCCGGGTCCAGCAGCCCCTAGTGGCGGCTAGCAGCACTGCAGCCCATTTCTGTGGGAGGAAGGAAATTCTGCATGTACAACAGTAATTTCTGCAAAATTCTGCATTGCGCAGTGGCGCAGAATCCCCCCAGGAGTAGAGAGAGTGTGGGCTGACTAGAACTGGAATGCACCTCTAGAGTCCATAAGAAATCTTAGATGGTCTGCCCAGGGGGCCTGGGACACTACTGCAGAGTCAAGGAAGGGGAACTCCTAGATTGACTGACCACAGGGTTAAAGCTTGTAATGTTCTGAACCTGATGGCTATTATGAGTTATGTACATAGACTGTGGCTTTATGTATTTGTATACATAAAACTGTGTTTTTTTGTTGTTGTTTTTTTGCTGCAACATTCACTCCACCTCACTACAGGGAAGTAAAACAATCAGACAGGGAGGGGCACCTCCCCAAACAGATGAGACAAGTTCCAAGTACCTAGCATTGTACAACCCAGCAAAGACAATGATGGACTATTAAAATTATTGGGAAAACAGTGAAGCAACTTGAAAACAAAACCCTAGTAATGGAAAATTAAGAAAGGAGGGAATTTCTCCCACTTACTACGGTTCAAAAGTGTAAATGAGCATCAGTAGTCCCAAGCGTATCATAAACTGACCAAGGAAACCAATGGTGAATTGCAAAGGAAATTTGTTGAGAACACCACCAAGTTATAAAAAAGCTTTTCAGCAATCTAGTCTACCAGCTCTCCAGACTTCTTGAAATAGGAATCACTGTGTCCTTTGATTGCCTTGCTTGGATTACATATTGAGAAGGTAAAACTTAAAATGGGTGTATTTTTTGTATATAAACTTAAGATAGAAATACAATACAAATAACAAAATTCAATGTTAAATATTTGTAAAACCTGAAAAAAAAATACAAAAAACAAACAAAAAATAAAACTGAACCCATAGAAGTCATGCAAGGGCATCAATTATTCAAATTACTAAAGAGATAAATAAGTGACACCATAACTAAGGATAAGATTTTGTCATGGATATTTTTAGTAAACGTCAGGGACAGGTTAATAAAGAAAAATTCATGGAAGCCGGTGGCCTGTCCCTGGCATTTACTAAAAATATTCATGGGGAACCGCTGTGGGGGTTGGCTGGGAGCTCTGGGGGCTCCCACCACCTGTACGGGCTCGGAGTTCCAGGGTCTCCCTCCCCCCACAGCTCAGAGCTGCAGAGGTGGGCAAGCAGCTGCGGGGTCCTCTGCAGTGGCTCGGAGCCCCCAGGTGCCCATAGTGGTGAGGAGCAGTGGGGTACCCCTGCCCCCCCAGCAGCAGGCAGGAGCTGATGGGCAGCAGCCATGAGCTGTGGGGTCCCCCGCCACCCACGAGCTCCGGGATACCCCTGCTGCCCACAGGAGCTCGGAGGGCCCCACCACCTCAGGTGGCAGGGGTACCCTGCAGTTTTCGGCTGCCACGGGTGGTGGAGGGACCCTGCAGCTTCCAGCCGACAGCTGGCTGAAGTCACAGATGTCTTTGGAAGTCACGGATTTCACTAGATACCACAATCCATTTCTTAATGTTAATTGGTAAAGCCAACTCATCCGGCACCCTTAAAATTACGCAAGCTTGTAGAAAGAGAGAGAAAATTTTTTGAGAGAGCACTGACTATGATGTTCCAAAACACATGCATTTTTGGAGAAGTATAGAGCAGCGGTTCTCAAACTTTAGCAAGCTGAGGACCCCCATTTTGATTTAAACATTTTTGCAGATCCCCAAGCCGGCTTTTAATGCCTCCTCCCCCCCCCCCCCCGGGGGTGTTCAACAGCTGTTCTGCAGCGTGCAGGAGGCACTGGGAGGGAGGGGGATGAGTTGATCAGCAGGGCCGCCGGCCCCAGACATGACTTGTGGACCGCCTAGAGCCAGACCTGACTCGCGGACGCCGAGGAGTACCCTCGCGGAGCCCCAGGGGGTCCGTGGACTCCAGTTTGAGAACCGCAGGTATAGAGGATGTATGAAAGGTTGTCATGTGGCTGTTTGCATGTCCAACATTCACTGTGTGTTGCCAATTTAGCCTTAAACAAACATTGAGCCCAGTATATCTTGTTCTGGAAGAACAGTAAGGCTAAAGACAACCAATTTGACTCTTAATAAATCTGATCTTTTCATTGAAGGTCTGCCTTTTAATACCATAACTTCAGAATAAGTGTTGTTTATGGAAAAAGCTGTCACAAGAGGTCAAACAGGTTATAAAATATAGCCTCTCTCTGTCTGAAAAGAATTCTTGTCTCCCCTCCAAACAGGCAGGCAGGGTCTGGTCACAGAAACTCAAGCATAGAACCATGTGTCCCCACTTTGCAGAGACTTCTTTGCACATCTTTTATTATGGCACCAACGTAATGCAGTCACCACACTTAATTTAGCTGAAACAGGGTCACTAACACACCCCACCTCCAAGGGCTACTAGTATTGTAACTACTACTTTGTGGCTTTAGGACTACAATCACTCATCTGAGGAAACTCAGAATGAGAAACTGGGGAAGAAAAAACTGGAACATCTTATTTACAAGGACAAACAAATGTACAGGAGGACAGTGCCTGCTCATGCTCCCCCTCAGCTATGGGGCTGTGCCATGGGTTTTCTTAATCTCAGTGTAGACATACCCTTAGTGACCCACAGTTATTCCCACTGGCACTTTCCTCAACACCCTAACCTGCATCAATACCCAGACTCCCTGGGTCTCTCCAATATAGGAGATCATGCTCCCCCCTTTGGTCATGGCAACCATTTATCTCTGGCTTCTTGATCTGTTCTTCACAAAGCAGCCAATCCCTCTCCCACAACTCTCTGCACCTTGGGCAGCTTTCCTACATACCATACCCCTGACAAAGAAATGGAAGTTCTTTGTGTAGCGCTTGCCCTCTTTGGAATAGGAGACACTGCATTTGTAGATTCCAGACTGCGCTGAGCCGAAGTCCTTGAAGGCTAGGGATCCATTCTCCAGTATGGAGCAATATTTGGAATCTAGAAGAGATAGAGAGATTATAGATTGTGGTCTTCTGTTCCAATCATAGAACTCCAAATCCAGCGGATTATGACAAAATACTAAGCATGTTAATTAACCACACATCCTGGGACACATTGACTACACTCTCAGTTCATTCTTGTAAACGTTCAAGAAACCAAGTAACTAATTTGGGCCAAATTTATTGTCAAAAGACAAAGCAATACAATATGAAAGAGAGACATACATACTCTCCTTCCAGGAAGCAAACTCTTGCAGCATGTTCACCTTACACAAGTGTGCTTCAAAGACACTCATTTCAGATAGTATGATTTTACAAGTTATGCATCACTAGAAGTTTAAGTTTAACCCACTAGTTTGTGCCAGCTTCCCATTAGTACTTCCCTACACTTTCCCATATCTTGTTTGGAATACAACATTCCAACCAGTGATGAGCCACAAAAGTACTTCCTAACCATATTTGATACAAAGTATTCATGCATCTTTGCTTTGACAAGTTTCCTGTTTTCTAATATCAAAGCTTTGGACAGTGTTGTGAGATGCCTGACATGGGTGAACAGAATTATGGGAAGAACATAATACATTCAGTTAACATAACTTCCCAGCACTTTATTTATATAATGTATATTATATAAATAATGTGTGCATAATACCCATTAATGTGGTGTATACTCCGCCCAACATATATTGGCTAACAGGCAATTTAAAAAACTTCTCACACATGTATGATCTATTCCTCCACCACTAAAAAATGCAGCCATCTCTGGGGTGCTATATAGCAGATGTTTAACAGTCAAGCATCCCTAATGCACAACAGTTTAAGCAAGAAGTAAAGATGAACCCTACATCCAACTGAAGCTATAGGAAGGAGGCAATAATTTAGGGAAACAAAAATTAAATTTCCACAGGTCTTCAGTTTTAAATATGAAGCGAAAATAGCACTTCCAGCAGCACAGCCTCACTCCCAGCACAATTCTGAGGCATTGGGGTCAGTACTGGCTCAAGGGGGACGAGCACACCCTACTATGTCACCAACACTGCTTCCTGCAGTACAGCCCTGTCAAGGTTCCTTCTCCACTCTGAACTTTAGAGTACAGATATGGGGACCTGCATGTGAACCCCTACACTGAATTACCAGCTTAGATCTGGTTTTGCTGCCACCACTCCCAAGTACTAACTCCCTTCCCTGGGTAGCCTTGAGAGACTTCTTCACCAATTTCCTGGTGAACACCGATCCAAACCCTTGGATCTTAACACAAGGAGAATTTAACCATCCCCCTCCTTTCCCCCACCAATTCCTGGTGAGTCCAGATCCAATCCCCTTGGATCTTAAAACAAGGAAAACTCAATCAGGTTCTTAAAAAGAAGGCTTTTAATTAAAGAAAGAAAGGTAAAAATCATCTCTGTAAAATCAGGATGGAAAATAACTTTAAAGGGTAATCAGATTCAAAGAGCCCAGAGGAACCCCCTCTAGCCTTAAGTTCAAAGTTACAGCAAACGGAGGTAAACCCTCTAGCAAAAGGAACATTTACAAGTTGAGAAAACAAAGACAAAACTAACACGCCTTGCCTGACGGTTACTTACAAGTTTGAAAAATGAGAGACTTGTTCAGAAAGATTTGGAGAGCATGAATTGGGCTTTAAACTAGGTTCGACGGGGACAGGTGAGCAAAGCCCACAGGTAAGTGGGGAACATGGAGACCGGGGAGATGGGTCGGAAACAAGAGGGAGTGTGGGCTATATTGGCAGAGAGAAAGGAGAGTCAGGACAAAACTGGGAGGAAAGATCAAACCAGTATCTTAGATGCCTATATACAAATGCGAGAAGTATGGGGAATAAGCAGGAAGAACTGGAAGTGCTAATAAATAAATACAACTATGACATTGTTGGCATCACTGAAACTTGGTGGGATAATACACATGATTGGAATGTTGGTGTGGATGGGTACAGCTTGCTCAGGAAGGATAGACAGGGGAAAAAGGGAGGAGGTGTTGCCTTATATATTAAAAATGTACACACTTGGACTGAGGTAGAGATGGACATAGGAGACGGAAGTGTTGAGAGTCTCTGGGTTAGGCTAAAAGGGGCAAAAAACAAGGGAGATGTCATGCTAGGAGTCTACTACAGGCCACCTAACCAGGTGGAAGAGGTGGATGAGGCTTTTTTCAAGCAACTAACAAAATCATCCAAAGCCCAAGATTTGGTGGTGATGGGGGACTTCAACTATCCGGATATATGTTGGGAAAATAACACAGCGGGGCACAGACTATCCAACAAATTCTTGGACTGCATTGGAGACAACTTTTTGTTTCAGAAGGTTGAAAAAGCTACTAGGGGGGAAGCTGTTCTAGACTTGATTTTAACAAATAGGGAGGAACTCGTTGAGAATGTGAAAGTAGAAGGCAGCCTGGGTGAAAGTGATCATGAAATCATAGAGTTTGCAATTCTAAGGAAGGGTAGAAGGGAGAACAGCAAAATAGAGACAATGGATTTCAGGAAGGCAGATTTTGGGAAGCTCAGAGAGCTGATAGGTAAGGTCCCATGGGAATCAAGACTGAGGGGAAAAACAACTGAGGAGAGTTGGCAGTTTTTCAAAGGGACACTATTAAGGGCCCAAAAGCAAGCTATTCCACTGGTTAGGAAAGATAGAAAATGTGGCAAAAGACCACCTTGGCTTAACCACGAGATCTTGCACGATCTAAAAAATAAAAAGGAGTCATATAAAAAATGGAAACTAGGACAGATTACAAAGGATGAATATAGGCAAACAACACAGGAATGCAGGGGCAAGATTAGAAAGGCAAAGGCACAAAATGAGCTCAAACTAGCTACGGGAATAAAAGGAAACAAGAAGACTTTTTATCAATACATTAGAAGCAAGAGGAAGACTAAAGACAGGGTAGGCCCACTGCTTAGCGAAGAGGGAGAAACAGTAACAGGAAACTTGGAAATGGCAGAGATGCTTAATGACTTCTTTGTTTCGGTCTTCACCGAGAAGTCTGAAGGAATGCCTAACATAGTGAATACTAATGGAAAGGGGGTAGGTTTAGTGGATAAAATAAAAAAAGAACAAGTTAAAAATCACTTAGAAAAGTTAGATGCCTGCAAGTCACCCGGGCCTGATGAAATGCATCCTAGAATACTCAAGGAGCTAATAGAGGAGGTATCTGAGCCTCTAGCTATTATCTTTGGAAAGTCATGGGAGACGGGAGAGATTCCAGAAGACTGGAAAAGGGCAAATATAGTGCCCATCTATAAAAAGGGAAATAAAAACAACCCAGGTAACTACAGACCAGTTAGTTTAACTTCTGTGCCAGGGAAGATAATGGAGCAAGTAATTAAGGAAATCATCTGCCAACACTTGGAAGGTGGTAAGGTGATAGGGAATAGCCAGCATGGATTTGTGAAGAACAAATCATGTCAAACCAATCTGATAGCTTTCTTTGATAGGATAACGAGCCTTGTGGATAAGGGTGAAGCGGTGGATGTGGTATACCTAGACTTTAGTAAGGCATTTGATACGGTCTCGCATGATATTCTTATCGATAAACTAGGCAAATACAAATTAGATGGGGCTACTATAAGGTGGGTGCATAACTGGCTGGATAACCGTACTCAGAGAGTTGTTATTAATGGTTCCCAATCCTGCTGGAAAGGCGTAACGAGGGGGGTACCGCAGGGATCTGTTTTGGGACCGGCTCTGTTCAATATCTTCATCAACGACTTAGATATTGGCATAGAAAGTACGCTTATTAAGTTTGCGGATGATCCCAAACTGGGAGGGATTGCAACTACTTTGGAGGACAGGGTCATAATTCAAAATGATCTGGACGAATTGGAGAAATGGTCTGAGTTAAACAGGATGAAGTTTAACAAAGACAAATGCAAAGTGCTCCACTTAGGAAGGAAAAATCAATTTCACACATACAGAATGGGAAAAGACTGTCTAGGAAGGAGTACGGCAGAAAGGGATCTAGGGGTTATAGTGGACCACAAGCTAAATATGAGTCAACAGTGTGATGCTGTTGCAAAAAAAGCAAACATGATTCTGGGATGTATTAACAGGTGTGTTGTGAGCAAGACACGAGAAGTCATTCTTCCGCTCTACTCTGCTCTGGTTAGGCCTCAGCTGGAGTATTGTGTCCAGTTCTGGGCGCCGCATTTTAAAAAAGATGTGGAGAAATTGGAAAGGGTCCAGAGAAGAGCAACAAGAATGATTAAAGGTCTTGAGAACATGACCTATGAAGGAAGGCTGAAAGAATTGGGTTTGTTTAGTTTGGAAAAGAGAAGACTGAGAGGGGACATGATAGCAGTTTTCAGGTATCTAAAAGGGTGTCATAAGGAGGAGAGCGAAAACTTGTTCATCTTAACCGCTAAGGCTAGAACGAGAAGCAATGGGCTTAAACTGCAGCAAGGGAGGTCTAGGTTGGACATTAGGAAAAAGTTCCTAACTGTCAGGGTGGTTAAACACTGGAACAAATTGCCTAGGGAAGTTGTGGAATCTCCGTCTCTGGAGATATTTAAGAGTAGGTTAGATAAATGTCTATCAGGGATGGTCTAGACAGTATTTGGTCCTGCCATGCGGGCAGGGGACTGGACTCGATGACCTCTCGAGGTCCCTTCCAGTCCTATAATCTATGAATCTATGAATTGATGTCTGGTCCCTCTTAGTCCCAAGAGCGAACAACCCCCAAAACAAAGAGCACAAACAAAAGGCTTCCCCCCACCAAGATTTGAAAGTATCTTGTCCCCTTATTGGTCCTTTGGGTCAGGTGTCAGCCAGGTTACCTGAGCTTCTTAACCCTTTACAGGTAAAAGGATTTTGGAGTCTCTGGCCAGGAGGGATTTTATAGTATTGTACACAGGAGGGCTGTTACCCTTCCCTTATAGTTATGACAAGCCCCGTCTGGGATCATGTTGGGGCACTGGTATCAAAATGACTGAGTACATGGTAGATTCCTCCATCCCTTGGTTTTTCCTTTGAAGTCTTGTCTATATTACAGGATCAGAAAAGTAAGACAGATGAAAAAGGCCTTGTACATCATCTACTCTCAACTTCTTCCTCTCCTGTACATTATCCAGAGTTTATCAGTCTACAGTTAAGTAGCACATTTTGAAGGGGCCTCACTTTCATCTGCAGAAGTTCCTTGATCGTGCAAACAAATAACATGATCACAAGCAAACTATCTAAAGATCAGTTGTGCACACATACTGCAGGGCTCTACATGTACTAAAAATTGAAGGCACAATTTCATCCCCTAAATGCTCATGTACAGGCCTGGTGCCCTGACTCCTTTCAGCTTGGGAGACCCAGGTGCCCTGGATGAAGGATAAACCCATTAAAACTAGGGCTGTCAAGCAATTATAAAAGCTAATCGCGATTAATCACGCAATTAAAAAAATTAATCGCGATTAATCACGCGATTAATCATGCTGTTAAACTATAATAGAATACCATTTATTTAAATATCTTGGGATTTTTTTCTACATTTTCAAATATATTGATTTCAATTATAACAGAATACAAAGCGTACAGTGCTCACTTTATATTTATTTTTGATTACAAGTATTTGCACTGTAAAAAAAGAAAAGAAATACTATTTTTCAATTCACCTAATACAAGTACTGTAGTGCAATCTCTTTATCATGAAAGTTGAACTTACAAATGAAGAATTATGTACAAAAAACCTGCATTCAAAAATAAAACAATGTGACATTTTAGAGCCTGCAAGTCCACTCAGTCCTACTTCTTGTTCAGCCAATTGCTCAGACAAACAAGTGTGTTTCTCTCCTGCAAATGTAATGCTTTCCGCTTCTTGTTTACAATGTCACCTGAAATGAGAACAGGCATTCTCATGGCACTGTTGTAGCCAACATTGCAAGATATTTATGTTGCAGATGCACTAAAGATGCATATGTCACTCCATGCTTCAACCATCATTCCAGGGGACATGCGTTCATGCTGATGACGGGTTCTGCTCGATAACAATCCAAAGCAGTGCGGACCAACGCATGTTTGTTTTCATCTTCTGAGTCAGATGCCATCAGCAGAAGGTTGATTTTCTTTTTTTGGTGGTTCAGGTTCTGTAGTTTCCGCATCAGAGTGTTCCTCTTTTATAACTTCTGAAAGCAGGCTCCCTACCTTGTCCCTCTCAGATTTTGGAAGGCACTTCAGATTCTTAAACCTTGGGTCGAGTGCTGTAGCTATCTTTAGAAATCTCACATTGGTACTTTCTTTGAGTTTTGTGAAATATGCAGTGAAAGTGTTCTTAAAATGAACTCATCATCTGAGACTGCTATAACATTAAATATATGGCAGAATGCGGGTAAAACAGAACAGGAGACACAATTCTCCCCTCAAGGAGTTCAGTCACAAATTTAATTAACAAATTTTTTTAATGAGCATCATCAGCATGTCCTCTGGAATGGTGGCCGAAGGATGAAGGGGCACATGAATGTTTAGCATATCTGGTACATAAATACCTTGCAATGCCAGCTACAAAAGTGCCATGCAAATATCTATTCTCACTTTCTGGTGACATTGTAAATAAGAAGAGGGCAGCATTATCTCCTGTAAACGTAAACTAACTTGTTTGTCTTAGTGACTGGCTGAATAAGAAGTAGAACTGATTAGACCTGTAGGCTCTAAAGTTCTACATTGTTTTGTTTTTGAATGCAGTTATGTAACAAAAAAAAATCAGCATTTGTAAGTTGCACTTTCATGACAGAGATTGCTCTACAGTACCTGTATGAGGTGAATAGAAAAATACAATTTCTTTTATCATTTTTACAGTGCAAATAGTCATAATAAAAAATAATATATACTGATTTCAATTACATCACAGAATACAATAGATATGAAAATGTAGAAAAACATCCAAAATATATAGTAAATTTCAATTGGTATTCTATTGTTTAACAGTGTGATTACAACTGAGATTAATCGCGATTAATTTTTGTAATTACAATTTTTTTTAGTTAATTGCGTGAGTTAACTGCAATTTATCGACAGCCCTAATTAAAACCAAATTGGGGAGCTGGCAGCAGCTCCATTGGAAATAGGTGCCAAGTTCTTACAAGTATCATGGGCCATTCACTTGTTCAAAAATTAGTTATTGGGCTTGATACAGGATTACACTGGGTGAAATGGTCTGACCTGTGCTATGCAGGAGGTTGAACTAGATAATTACAATGGTTGCTTCTGTCCTTAGAATCCATGATTCTGTCCCAAATGGAGGTGCCAGATGACAATACATCTGAACAACATTTGAGGACTATGGGTGAATTAGCACACATGAAAAGATCAGGACAAGTCTTGGAAGATTCAGGTGCTCTTAGGCCTTCTGTCCTGGGGTAAATTTCACCCTAAAGGTGAAGAAGTGAGCTGGAGATGCTGGTCCCAACACAATAACACTGGAAGCTGGACTAGTTCCTTGTGCTGGTGACTGACAACAGGCTAAATTGACACAAAGTGTGCTCAGAGCATTTGTAACAGCAAGTAAGGCTGATGTATCCAACTCTTACAAGTAAGAGGAGGCAAAGCAGCCAATGAATTAATCACAGAGAAAATCTGAGCACCTTTTTTTTGTCCAGAAGCAAAGCAGTGACTTCAGGCTCTTAGGCCAGCAGTGGTCAGGAACACAGTGAATACACTAGAAGAGGTCTTACAAATACTGGTTCTAATGCAAACCATTTGCGGGGCAGAGAAGAGACAAATGGGGCGATATCCTGTAGGTTCTCTACCCTAATGAAGGGAGGCCCTGATTCATGCCACCTGCCTAGCCAACACAGGGGAGTTAACAGAGAGCTTCAGTACTAGGAGGGAGGTTGGAGGAGGGCTTACAGCACCTTGAATTTCCTGCCCAGTGTCCTTGGTCCATTTGTAAACTTGATCCATCCACGTCTTTGTCCCCAGCTGTTCAGAGGAGCAGGGCAGGACTGTCCCTGCACTGTTAATGCGGATGAAGACATAAACTAAGGTACAACAAAGATTGTTATTAATCATCTCTACACAAAACGTAAATGCTGGGGCCAGACAAGGGGGTGGAGACTATGGGGCCCCACAGACCCAGTTACTGCCCCCAAATAGAGCATTGTGTGGGGACAGAGGATGCCCTTCAGGCACTTACCCATCTCATTTTCCTTCCCATAGATGAGCTGGTTCATGTTCTCTCTTTGTGGGCGCCTTGATAATACTGGCTGAGCTTTAGCCCTTTGTAATGGAAGGATTTTTCGGGTTGGAATTGGAACATGAACAAACCCTGCAGAGGCAGGAGGAAGGGGAAACCTCACTCATTCTGGCACCCCACAAAACAAGCCACCACAGACAATAACTAGACAGAAAGGATCTCCTTGTGCTTCTCAGGTACATACAGGATCACTGCACCCACCATAGGGAGGTGAACACCAGCCATTCTAAACATGCATAGTAGTATCACACTTTGGGGATCTTCTCTGGAAGCTTTAAGTCTATGACCAGCCCACACTTTTCTGCTGAAAGTCTCTAGTTCCAAACCTCTAGTCCCTAGTCAAAATAAGAGCCTGGAACCCACAGAAAGAGGCCAGAGGATTCCCAGGCCTCATCAGGAAAGCTTTGAGTTGATGTTTGTTAGAACCCCTTTTGATTGTTGGAGACTAACTTTCTCAGAAATGACATACTATCACTGCTCAGTTGAGGAAATGCAGTCAATATGACCCATAATCATCACTGGTGTTAATGACCCAGGTAAGAGCTATCCTCATATCCTCATCACCATTAATGACCTGAGCTTTCACCAAATACAGCCCCAGTAATCAAAAGGAGGCAGAAGATCTGGGACTTCCGGCCCTCCATGGGGAAGATCCATCTAGACTGTCTGCACAGCTAGGGTCCTTCTCTCCCTTATGCCCCCACTCTCCCAGTTACTATAGTATAATTAGAGCTTGCTACAAGAATTCTCAGCTGTGACCTCAGCACCTGAAAAATCTAAAGGATACTTTCCACCCTTGGAGCTTAAAATGCCTGAGCATTCCTCTGTGTGCCATGTAGCAGGGGGTCAACTATCTTTTCAACTTGATCATGGAATTGCTGAAAGTCATTGTGGTTAGGGAGAGGAGCTACAGATGACTAGTCCACATTATCAGACAAAGTGATGTCAGAGTCCCTGAGTCACTATATCAATAGGAACAACTGGTGGAACATATTCCGTTTCCAAGAGTGTCAGTAATTATCAAACACTGGAGAATAAGCTGGAAGTGGTTCCTGTACAACTTGAGTACAGAACATAAAAACGGCAATACAGGGTCAGACCAATGGTACATTTAGCCCAGTATCTTGTCTTCCAACAGTGGCCAGTGCCTCAGAGGGAAAGAACAGAACAGGGCAATTATCAAGTGATACATCCCATTGTCCAGTCCCAGCTTCTGGCAGTCAGAGGTTTAGGGACATCTAGAGCATGGGTTGTGCTCCTGATCATCTTGGCAAATAGCCTTTGATGGACCCATCCTCCATGAACTTCTCATTCTTTTTTTAACCCAGTTATGCTTTTGGCCTTCTCTACATCCCCTGGCAACAATTGCCACAGGCTGATTGTGCATTATGTGAAGACATATTTCCTTATGTTTGTTTTAAACCTGCTGCCCATTAATTTAATTGGGTGACTGCTGGTTTGTGTGTTATATGAAAGGGTAAATAACACTTCCCTATTCACTTTCTCCACACCATTCATGATTTTATAGACCTCTATCATATCCCCCTCCTCAGTCATCTCTTTTCCATCTTTATTCTTTCCACCTATGGAAACTGTTCCATACCCCTACTAATTTTTGTTGCCCTTCTTAGTACTTTTGCCAATTCTAATATCTTTTTTTGAGATGGGGAAGACCAGAATTGCACATAGTATTCAAGATGTGGGCATACCATGGATTTCTATAGTTATTACAATATTTTCTGTCTTAGTATCTATCCCTTTTCTAACGGTTCCTAACATTGTTAGCTTGTTTTGACTGCTGCTGCACACTGACCAGACGTTTTCAGAGAACAATCCCCAATCATAGAACCATAGAATATCAGAGTTGGAAGGGACCTCAAGAGGTCATCTAGTCCAACCCCCTGCTCAAAGCAGGACCAATTCCCAGCTAAATCATCCCAGCCAGGGCTTTGTCAAGCCGGGCCTTAAAAACCTCCAAGGAAGGAGACTCCACCACCTCCCTAGGTAACGCATTCCAGTGTTTCACCACCCTCCTAGTGAAATAGTTTTTCCTGATATCCAACCTGGACCTCCCCCACTGCAACTTGAGACCATTGCTCCTTGTTCTGTCATCTGCCACCACTGAGAACAGCCGAGCTCCATCCTCTTTGGAACCCCCCTTCAGGTAGTTGAAGACTGCTATCAAATCCCCCCTCATTCTTCTCTTCTGGAGACTAAACAATCCCAGTTCCCTCAGCCTCTCCTCATAAGTCATGTGCTCCAGACCCCTAATCATTTTTGTTGCCCTCCGCTGGACTCTTTCCAATTTTTCCACATCCTTCTTGTAGTGTGGGGCCCAAAACTGGACACAGTATTCCAGATGAGGCCTCACCAATGTCGAATAAAGGGGAACAATCACGTTCCTCGATCTGCTGGCAATGCCCCTACTTATACAGCCCAAAATGCCGTTAGCCTTCTTGGAAACAAGAGCACACTGTTGACTCATATCCAGCTTCTCGTCCACTGTGACCCCTAGGTCCTTTTCTGCAGAACTGCTACCTAGCCATTCGGTCCCTAGTCTGTAGCAGTGCATGGGATTCTTCCGTCCTAAGTGCAGGACTCTGCACTTGTCCTTGTTGAACCTCATCAGGTTTTTTTCGGCCCAATCCTCTAATTTGTCTAGGTCCCTCTGTATCCGATCCCTACCCTCTAGTGTATCTACCACGCCTCCTAGTTTAGTGTCATCTGCAAACTTGCTGAGAGTGCAGTCCACACCATCCTCCAGATCATTAATAAAGATATTAAACAAAACCGGCCCCAGGACCGACCCTTGGGGCACTCCGCTTGAAACCGGCTGCCAACTAGACATGGAGCCATTGATCACTACCCGTTGAGCCCGACGATCTAGCCAGCTTTCTATCCACCTTACAGTCCATTCATCCAGCCCATACTTCTTTAACTTGGCGGCAAGAATACTGTGGGAGACCGTATCAAAAGCTTTGCTAAAGTCAAGGAATAACACATCCACTGCTTTCCCCTCATTCACAGAGTCAGTTATCTCATCATAGAAGGCAATTAGGTTAGTCAAGCACGACTTCCCCTTCGTGAATCCATGCTGACTGTTCCTGATCACTTTCCTATCCTCTAAATGTTTCATAATTGATTCCTTGAGGACCTGCTCCATGATTTTTCCAGGGACTGAGGTGAGGCTGACTGGCCTCTAGTTCCCCGGATCCTCCTCCTTCCCTTTTTTTAAAAGATGGGCACTACATTAGCCTTTTTCCAGTCATCTGGGACCTCCCCCGATCGCCATGAGTTTTCAAAAATAATGGCTAATGGCTCTGCAATCTCACCCGCCAACTCCTTTAGCACCCTCGGATGCAATGACTCCAAGGTCTCTTTCTGGAGTGGTAACAGTTAATTTAGACCCCATCCTTTTGTATGTATAGTTGGGATGATGTTTTCCAATGTGAATTACTTTGTGTTTACGAACATTGAATTTCATCTGCCGTTGTGTTGCCAGGTCACCTAATGTTGTGAGATTCTTTTGTAACTCTTCAGAGTCACCTTTGGATTTAACTCTCTTGAGCAGTTTTGTATCATCTGCAAATGTTGCCACCTCACTGTTCACCCCTTTTCCCCAGAGCATTTACAAATATGTTGAACAGTAGCCATAGTACAGATCCTTAGGGGACCCTATTTACCTCTCCACTGTGAAAACTGTTTATTCCTACCCATTGTTTCCTATCTGTTAACCAGTTACTGATCCATGAAAAATCCAAGAACACTATATCCACTGGATCACCCTTGCCACATGCTTGTTGACCCTCTCAAAGAATTCTAATAGATTAATGAGACATGATTTCAATTTATAAAAGCCCTGTTGACTCTCCTAATATATCATATTCATGTCTGTGTCTGATAATTCTGTCCTTTACTATAGTTTCAGCCAATTTGCCTGGTACTGAAGTTAGGCTTACCAGACTGAATTGCCAGGATGACCTCTGGAACCTCAACGTTAAAAAATAATAAAAAAAATCAGCAGTACATTAGCTATCCACCAGTCATCTGGCACAGAGGCTCATTTAAGTCATATGTTACATACCAGTTAGAGTTCTGCAACTTTATATTTTTGTTTCATTAAAAGCCTTGGGTGAATGGTCCTGGTGACTTATTACTGTTCAATTTATCAATTTCTTCCAAAACCTCCTCTCTTGCCACCTCAGTGTGGGACAGTTGCTCAGATATCACCTAAAAAGAATGGCTCAGGTGTGGAAATCTCCCTCACATCCTCTGCAGTGAAAATGGATGCAAAAAAATTAATGTAGCTTCTCTGCAATGGCTTGTCTTCCTTGAGTGCTCCTTTAACACCTTGATCGTCCAGTGGCCCCACTGATAATTTGGTAGGCTTTCTGCTTCTGATGTACTTAAAAATATTTTGCTGTTAGTTCTTGTGTCTTTTGCTAGATGTTCTTCAAATTCTGCTTTGGCCTGCCTAAATTATATTTCTGCAATTGACTTGCAAGAATTGTTTTTTCCCCAGTAGAATTTGGGGAATGAGAATGCATTCTTAGGGCTGGTCCACACTAACCCCCCAGTTCGAACTAAGATACGCAACTTCAGCTACGTGAATAACGTAGCTGAAGTTGCGTAAGTACCTTAGCTCGAACTACAAGGTACTTACCGCGGGTCCACACGCGGCAGGCAGGCTCCCCCGTCGACTCCGCATACTCCTCTCGCGGAGCAGGAGTACCAGCGTCAACGGCGAGCACTTCCAGGATCGATTTATCGCGTCTAGACAAGACGCAATAAATCGATTCCAGAAGATGGATTGCTTACTGCCAAACCCGGAGGCAAGTATAGACGTACCCTTAGTGTCTTGGAAGGAGAGGAGGGAAGAACGGGAGAATGAAGCCTCTTGGAGTGCTTGGTTGTGGCTTAAAGCTAGTAAGTCCCTCAGAGGTGGAACATATAGAGGGTGCAACGCTTGAATTACATGAAAGAGTTGGGTGTGATGTTACACCCCATATTCTTCATAGAAATATGGTTATGATATGCATATGGCGTAAGTAAGGTATATTTTATGTAAGATGCTCATGTAAGGTATCATTGGAAAGGTTATGATTTACTGAATGTGATTATCCAATTTGTATGCATGTATTATTTCTGTATTTAACGTTAGGAATATTTATTATGTAACAATTACAAATGTGTGTGTATTTGTGAGACACCCACCAGACAACCATCCATCAGAGTCTTGATAAGCCTTCCTGAGAGGCGTCCTGGGACATATCACCTTATCTGGTAGTGTCACAGCTAAGATCACCTGATACAAAATACCACCTTGGACACTGCTGGTACTTTTCCTCTGTAGGGAGATCGGGATCAAACAAAGGTTTCCTGCCTTAGGTAAATCCTTTTAAGGCTGGGGAAGGGGTTAATCTGGACTCTCCTCCATTGCCTACCCAAGAAGAAGGACTGCTAAAAGAACCAGAAGGGACCAAGGAACTAACCTGAAGGGAAAGTCACGAGTGAGTCCTGACTGAGAGTTGGGTCCAGTCTGTAAGAAAAAATAACTGAAACTCTAAGCTACTGAAATGCTGCAACTTACCTAAAATAACATTTAGGGTGAGGAATTGCTTCTTGAAACCAGTCTCTGTAAGATCTTAAGTTTAGTATGCGTGTTTTGTTTTATTTGCTTTGTTATGTTTTCTATCCCTTATAATCACTTAATCTACCTTTTATAGTTAATAAACATGTTTTTGTTTATTATTAAACCCAGTTTGTGCAATCCATATCAGGGGAGAAGAGGGGAGAAGCTGTGCATCTCTCTTCACATTGAGGGAGAGGGTGAATTTTTATAAGCTTGCGCTGTGCAGATTTTTCTATACAGTGAAAGACTATTATTTTGGGTTTATTCCCCAAAAGGGGTGTGCTTATGAGTGCTGGGTGAATCCTCTCACACAGAGGTGACTTCAGTCTGTGTCTGCAGCTGGGTGTGGCCCTACCTGTGTGTGCGCGTGTGCTGCAAGAGGCCGGAGAGCCTAATTCAGCAAAACATGGAGAGGGAATCCAGGCTGGTGGAGCAGGAGGGGCTCAGTGAAACCCCAGTACATCAGGTGGCATCCCAGAAGGGGGGGGGGGGGGGTCGAACCTGTCACAGTACGTTCTGGTTACAGCAACCAAATATATCAAACCCAGATCTTCTGCAGATTCTTCAGCTGTAGAATATATCTCATAGGTAGGAGCTCAAGGAAACTGCACTGATGAAGTGGAGGTATTGCCTGTAGTCGATACCAATGGAGTCATCAGCAAGCAGGGTCAGATCCAGAGCCATAGGTGCAAAATCATAATTCTCTCGAGAGCAATGCTGCTGCTTCTCTTCTTCTATTTTCCCCTTAGTAACAGAGAGAAGAAAGAGAAACCCTCACAAAATCTGTTTCTAGAGTTGATGGGGAGGAAGCAGCTAGCACCAGGGATGAACTTAGGCCATGTCTACAATACCAATTTTTGTCTAACCACCGACCCAACGATCTTCTCAGTTCCTTCTTGCCAGCAACTCTAACATAGGGGCAGGAGAGCAGGTAATGGAATGGATGTGAGCAAAACATCTCGAAGAACAACAGTTATGAAAAGAAGGTAACCGTTTTTTCTTCTTTGAGTGCTTGCTCATGTTGATTCCATTCTAGATGGCTCATAAAAACAGTATCCTTGGAGGTGGGCTCAGAGTTCACAATCTAGCCGTTTGCAGTACTGCTCTACCAAAGCCAGCATTGTCCCAGGCCTGTTGGGTAAGCATGTAATGGGACGTGAATGTGTGGACAGATGGCCGCCATACAGATGTCCTGGATAGACACTTGGGCTAGGAAAGCTGCTGAAGAGGCTTGCGCGCTGGTTGAGTGGGCAGTGACAATCACTGGAGGTGGCACCTTCATCTGGTCATAGCAGTAGCAAATGCAGGCGGTGATTCTAGAAAAGTCTTTGAGCGGACACCGGACGACCTTTCATCCTGTCAGCCACCGCGACGAACAGCTGTGTCGATTTGCGGAATGGCTTGGTCCATTCAATGTAGAAGGCTAGCGCCCTTCTGACATCTAGGGAATGCAGCCAACTTTCCTCCTCCAGCTTATGTGGCTTTGGAAAAAAGACGGGCAGATAAATGTGGCCCATATGAAACTGGGAGATCACCTTGGGCAGGAAAGCCGGGTGTGGATGCAGTTGGACCTTGTCCTTGTAAAAGACTGTATAGGGTGATTCCAAGGTAAGTGGTCTCATCTCAGAGACCCTGTGGGATGAACTTATTGTGACCAAGAACGCGACCTTCCAAGAAAGGAAGAGGAGAGAACAGAAAGCCAGAGGCTTGAAAGGGGGGTGTCACAAATTGCAGGATGTAGCCCAAAGAAATTGTGTTGAGCACCCAACAGTCCGAAGTCAGCTGCGACCAGGCTGACCGGAGAGGGCATAGACAGTTGAGGAAAAAGCAGGAGGTGGATCCTGGGCAGTGGCTGGGGTGCCATCCTTGGGCGCATCCTCAAAATGCATGTTTCTGGCTGCCCTGGTCTCTAGAGGGGGTAGGCTGGGCAGAAGAGCGGGAAGACAAAGTGTGCTGTTACCTAAACCCGTTGTCTTTCTCCTTCTTTCTGTAGGAGCTGGACTGGGGGACACCCCACAACCTTGACTGAGGCAGAGGAGGTGGAAGCCAGAATGGCGTTCTAGCTTGTTGAAGGGTGTGCAGCTCTGCAGTCATAGGACAAAAAAAGGGGGGTTAGTGGGTTACCGATTGTTGTAAGAAGCCATAAATCCAGTGTCATTAATAAGACCACGATTTTTAGCATCCAGCTAAATTATTAAATTAAGTTTCCAGGCTCGTTTTTTAAGGTGGAGTGCAAGTATCCCATGTGGATGAGGAATGAAGTCAGGTATGGAGTGGTTGTTTTGTGAAAAAGTGTTCGCTCCTATGATATGGCTTTTTATAAACAATCTGTAACCAACTAACCCGCTTTTTTGTCCTATGACTACAGAGGTATTAATGGGCCACTTCACCTTGAATAGGTTCCCAGACCTGAAGAACTCCTCTATGCAGCTCGAAAGCTTGTCTTTCACCAACAGGAGTTGGTCCCATCAATGATATTACCTCAACCACCATGTCTCTCTAATATCCTGGGACCAGCACAGTTACAATACTGCCAACAAAATAGAAGGAGCACATTTTTAATAGTGATTATAATTAACCATTGGAACAATGTACCTAGAAACACAGTGGATTCTCTTACTTGAAGTTTAAAAGCAAGACTGGATATCTTTCTAAAATATATGATATAGCTCAAAAAAGAAATTATGGGACTGATGTAGTAATTACCGCATGCGATTTAATGGCCTGTGCATGTAGGTGGTTGGATTACATGATATTAATGATCCTTTCTGGCTTTAAAATCTACGAAAAAACCTCCTGATGAAGGATAATGTATATAGAAAATAAGTGTAACTGTAGGTAATGGGAAGATTTCCCTCTTCCCGACTTGGATAGCACCCTTCATTTTGCTTGTCTTGGGGGTCAAAAAGTTTTAGAACTATTTGGAATAAGAATGAAACTGATGAGCAATTGTAGGTGAGCAGCACAGTGCTCACACCACTATGCAGGGTATTAGTTCATTTTTGACTCACAGGGAAGGAGCAACAGCTACTGAATCACTAACACCACTTCCTGTAGCATCTGCGTTTTCAGTATCTCTGGTCACCAGATGAAATGCCGTTTAGCTTCACAGCTCAAGATACTATGGCTTCAGGCACGCAGCTCACTCCCAGTGTTGTGCCTCTGGGTGTGCTGCAAGCATGCAGAGCAAGCTTATTCAATGAACCTCCCATAGCAAGAAAGAGTCCAACTCTGTCATTCCCAATCACCACTAAGCCATTTGTCAATAGCAAAAAATACTTTATAATAAATTACAGAACAAAATAAAATGTCAAACATGGGATTGCAGTGACATTTCAGTTACCCTGTTTCAGTAACTCAGAGAAAACTCCATTTAGAAACAAGTTCTTGAAAAGACCTTTCTAGCCTCTGATCAAATTTTAGCTGCAGAATTTAATAGGGAATACATTTAAAATTGAGGCTCTGGCTGTTATCACACAAGACTATTGCCCCAACCCTCTGAATTTGAGCCACCACCATAACTAAATGGAGACAATTCTCAGAAGAGCTTTCCAGCAGAGGTCTCACCCATCCCCTGCACCCAAGAGAAACCATGAGCTTTGAATGTGGGGATGGTGTTGAACTCCCAGGGGTGGACCAAAACTCCAGACAATAATGCTGACACATCAGGAATTCAAGTTCCCAACAAGGCGGAGCAAAACTATTTGGAGAAAAGGGAAAAGTGCAATCCTTATTTTGTTTTAAAAGTCACAATGGCAAAAGGTTAAACACCTGAAGTCAGAACTCCAGCTCACAGTAACCAACTGATTTTGCAAGTACAGATATTTAAATATCAGAGAAAGTGCTTCACGGAAGTTAGATTGCATACAAGGCTGCACTGGTGTCTTCACAGCACAGAAGGTGGTGGACAGTTTGCTCTTGCTGTTCTCGCCAGTCGAAGGGTTTGCAGCGCTTTGCTTCTGAAAGTCTCTTAGTGGCTACTTCTATTCTGGTACTTCATCCTTGTCTCCTGCATGAAGTTTCTGAAGGCTGGTTCTTCGTGGCTTTCCTCAGTGACTGGGGGGGGGAACAAAACATAATTCAGTACTAAGACAGCTCCTACCCTGCTTAAGGTTCTGAGTTAAGATGGGAGTAAGGCTACTGAGAACACTTAGAGTAAGATGGAAAATGTGTGTCTAGGTCTTCATCTACTTGCAATTCCCTTCTCCTTGGCCCACTCAAGTCCTAGAAATTCCCAGGAGAGGAATATGAGAAGCTAGAGAGAATTGGACAGGGAAGGGGAACACAGATACAGTCTCTGCCGCTCCCCCCCCCGCTCCCTGTTTCCCCCCCCCCACACACACACACACATTTTAGTTGAAAAGTGTCTGGCAATCTAGTAAGATCCCCATGGAACAATGGGATTGAAAAACCTACATCATATGACACTGTACCTGTCCCATAAGGCATTGCAAACCCTTCCCAAAGCACCCTGCAGCCAGTTGCACAGTGGGATAGCTACCCACAGTGCACTGCTCTCAGTATCGATGCGAGAGCTGTTAGTGTGGATGTACTCTGCCAACACAAGGAGCATAATGTGGACATGCAACAGTGGTTTAATTAAAGCACTTTTAATTAAAGAGCATAACTTTTGGCAACAAAAGTCTGCAGTGTAGACATAGCCTAAGACAGGCCTGCACAACTCGTAAAGCAGCGAGGGCCATATTACTCCAAAGAAAACAGTTGAGGGCCAACCCCTCCCCTCAGCGCCGCCCGCCCTGCGGAAACAAACCCTCCTTCCCCAGCGCCGCCCAGCCGAAACAGCAGTGGGCCGAAAAGGAAGTTTTGTTTGGTTGGTTTTTTTTTTGGGGGGGGGGGNCGGAGCTCAAACCTTATCACGCATCAGAGAATCCACACAGGAGAGAGACCCTACACATGTGCTGAGTGCGGGAAAAGCTTCAATCGGAGCTCAAACCTTATTACGCATCAGAGAATCCACACCGGAGAGTAGCCCTACATGTGCTCTGAGTGCGGGAAAAGCTTCCGCAAGAGCTCAAACCTTATCAAACGTTGTAAAATCCACACAGGAGAGAAGCCTTAAATGTGCTCTGAATATGGGAAAAGCTTTAGTCAGCACTCACAACTTATCTCATATTGTAGAATCCACACAAGAGAGACACCCTTCACATGCTCTGAGTGCGGGAAGAGCTTTAGTTATCGCTTGCAGGAAAAGCTTCAGTTGGAGCTCATGCCTTATCAGACATCAGAGAATCCACAAAGGGGAGATGCCAAATACATCAGGCCTGCACATCTCGTAAAGCGGCGAGGGCCGTATTACTCCAGAGAAAACAGCTGAGGGCCGAAATCCCCTAGCCCCGCCAACCCCCCCCAGTGCTGCCCAGCCCCGCGGAAATAAACCCTCCTTTCCCAGTGCCACCCCGCCGAAACAGCTGTGGGCTGAAAAGGAAGGTGGGGGGGGGGGGGGGGTGATACTTTATTAAGAATTTTTCAATTAAAGCAAACAATTGTATGTCAGGCACACTGACAATGTGTGGAAGCCTGTAGTGTAGAGGGGGAAAGAAATGGTGTGCATAGGGTGACCAGATCACAGCAGTAAAATAGGACCCAGCCCCTCCCCGCTCGGCCCCACCATCACACCCCTCTTCACCCCCTAGCTCCCCCGCTGGCTTGCTGCGTCCCTCCTAGTTAGTCCCCCACCCACCACTCACCTCCTTTCACCTTCTCCCTTACCTGCCAGAAACCCCCATGCCTACTCCTAGAACCCCTGCTGGCTCACTGTTCGCCTCTTTTCCCACCTGCCACTTGCCCACCCGCTCGCCTCCGACTCACCACTCGCCCCCTCCTAAGTATAAAGCCTCATTCAAAGACCTGGGGTCACTATATTACTGCACACGGCAGTCAATCAATGCAGTTGTAGATAAATCTCTGCATTATGCATTTTTGTATAACTTTTATATGACTTTGTATTGAACCTTGGTAATGTGTTATAGTGGGCCCCTGAGGTAGTATAATTAAGGTAAAAGAAAAATGTCTTTTTGCTAGAAGTAGAATAAGATCTTCCCCCCCACTTTGTAATCGATTGCCCTGTTGAATGAATGAGGTAGGCGTGAAAAGCCGCACCTCCAGACAGCATCAGGCCCAATGCTGGTTGCTCACCCGGATGTAATGGGCCAGTGGTAGCCACTCCATAGTTCAGACTGATCCTAACTTACAACTAAGATCCATTTTTAACTTCCGTGCAAGTTCTCCAAAAAATTACCAGATCCCCTGAGCTCTCTTAGGCCAGGGTTAGGGTTAGGGTTAGGATTAGGATTTGTCTGGGAGGTTTGGTAACCTTCAGAAAAGGGGTTTTGCAATTAAGGTATTTCACAAATATTCATCATTCCCTTTCTGAACATTTTCCTAGCTTCCTACCCCCAAAATGGCTTGGCCCCAAACACCAGGTGTCTGGCTGAGTCGGATGGGGGCCTCTGGGTGTTACTGGGGGAGAGCTGGGGGAATCACAAAGACCCGTGTCATGTTTATAACATTGACTCTGTAAATTATTGAAACTGCCCTTCTGCTGAGTCCTAGCTCTGCAGCAAGGGCTGCTCTGCAGAGGAAGAGGGGGGGACCTGGATTGGGTGGGATGGGGCTAAAATTCTTGGGGGCAGGGCAGGGCAGGCAGGATGGTGAGGAACAGGGAAGAATGATATGGCTGTGGGGTTGGATCCCTGAACTGTTCTAGACTATCCTGCCTTTGGGTTTTTAGGGAAGCTGTAGAGTATTTGTAAGTGAGATTTGTTGATGGGCTTAACTGGGCTCCTCTAAAATTTACAGCTTAACTCTTCAGCTAACGAAGTGGTTTGGATTTATGTGCAGTATGTCATAGTTCTCTCTTTTCTAACGCGGGGATGGACATTTGATTTGATCCTGTCCTCACTTTGCCTTTGCATTGCTGGGGTCAGACTCGACTGCACAGGTTCCCAAAGCATGGTGGGATTGAGTCCAGAGAGCTGGGTGTGTGCACATGGGGCCAGCTGCTTCTGACTGTGAGATAGAAAGAAGCTAAATATACATTTAAACATCCTCCTAAGGTGGCTTTTCCATGGAAGCAGTTGCTGTAGTGACGACAGGCACATGAACTCATGAGGTAGTCCCTGCATTAACCAGTTTTCCACACTATGAAAAAGTTGAACCCCCCCGATCCAAACACAACAGCCTGTCTGGTCCTGGGATTAGCAGCGATTCCCCCCAGAGACTGTCAAGCCTTAATGAGCCAGGAACATTTGGGACCATCGGGGGCATTCTGGCATTTCCCTCTCCCAACTGCCCTCCCATCTCTGCCCGCCTGCTCACCTCCTCACCCCGCACCACTGCCCACCTGCTTGCCTCCTCAGCCTCCCCCCCGCGGCCAGCTCACCAGCCCCCCGGCCACTGCCTTCCCGCTCACCTCCTCATCCCCCCTCCCCCACCGGCGGCTCACCTGCCCCCTGGCCACCGCCTGCCCGCTCACCTCCTCAGCCCACCCTCCCCCCGGCCGCTGGCTCACCTGCCCCCCCGCTTACCTCCTCAGCCCGCCCTCCCCCCCCCGCCACCGGCTCACCTGCCCCTGGCCACCACCCGCCCACCTCCTCCGTCCGCCCTCCCTCCCCCGGTCACCTGGCCCCCCCACTTGCGTCCTCAGCCTCCCTCCCCCGCCGCCAGCTCACTTGCCTGGACTCTTACCTTCTGCCGCTGCCCCTGCCTCCTGTCGCTGGCTCACCCTCACTCTCCAGCCTGCCTCTAGCCCCTTCATCACCCCGCCCACCCGCGGGACAGCCAGCCGTTGGCTTATACTTACTCACTCCCCACGGGCTGCACAGTGAGCCCACACGGGCCACATGCGGCCTGCATGTTGTGCAGGCCTGGCCTAAGACATAGCCTTTCCTATCCATCCACACAGCTAAAACTTTCATCCAAGTCTCACATCTCAATTACTGAAACATTCTTCTTGCTAGCCTTGACAAATGCAATCTTGCCTCACTTGTATCCATTCAGAATGCTGGCTGCAAGGAATTTTCCTAGCCTCTCTCTTTGACCAGGTCACCCATCTCTTACATGCCTCTTCTGGCTCTCCCTTCTCTATCACAAACATAAACCTGATTGCATTTTCAAGGCCCTTCACAGTCAATCCCCACTTTACCAATTATCTCATTTGCTAATGAGCTGTTGATGCTTGCCTCTGATCCACCCCTGGTGGCAGCCTCCACTGCACACTGAGTCTCTAAGGTGCCACAAGTACTCCTGTTCTCACTGCACACTTGTTACACTTTCAAACAAGCATTTTCTCCAATGCTGCTCCTCATACTTGGGATGTGCTCCCCCAAACTTCCACAAAGCTATCTCATTCTCCATTTTCAAATCCCTCCTCAAAACTCTTTGCCATGATATCTAAAAAAAAGTTGACAATGGTTAGGCTACCAGAGAGCTAAGCCCACTGTTTATCATGCTGACTCCATGTACTCCTCCGTCCATTTGTTATCTTTGTCCTATATTTAGGTAAGTACTGTTTCTGTTCTGTGTTTGTACAGCACCTTGCACACTGGGTCACTGGTCCACCAAAAACGGTTACTAACCTTCCGTAACGGTTGTTCTTCAAGATGTGTTGCTCATGTTCATTCCATACTAGTTGTGCACACACCACATGCACAATTGCTGGAGATTTTTCCCTTAGTGGTATCTGTAGGGACAGCCCTAGTGCACCCTGGAGCCCCGCACTTATGTGCCCGTATAAGGGGCGCCGCCAGCCCCGCACCCTCTCAGTTCCTTCTTGCTAGCAACTCCGACAGAGGGCGAGGAGGGAAGGCCATGGAATGGACATAAGCAACACACCTCAAAAAACCAGTTACAGGAGGTAAGTAACCGTTTTTTCTTCGAGTGCTTGATCATGTCAATTCCATTCTAGGTGACTCACAAGCAGTATCCCTGGCAGTGGGTTCGGGCTTCACAGATGTGTCGATTGCAACACTGCTCAACCAAAACTGGCATTGTCACGGGCTCGCTGGATGATGGTGTAGTGGGATGCGAAGGTATGGATCGATGACCACATTGTGGCCCTGCAGATGTCCTGGACTGGAATCTGCGCAAGGAATGTTGCTGATGAAGCCTGGGCCCTTGTACAGTGGGCTGTCACAATGGTCAGCTCGTAGCACGCCCAGATGCAGGCAGTTATCCAGGAGATCTTCAGATAATACTGGCAGACCTTTCATCCTGCCAACCGCCTCTATAAAGAGCTGCGCTGATTTGCGGAAGGGATTAGTCCTTTCAATGTAGAAGTCCAGGGCCCACCTAACATCTAAGGTATGTAGTCGACGATCCTCATCTGATCTGTGAAGCTTTGGAAAGAAGATGGGCAGAAAAATGTCCTGGTTGTTATGGAACTGTGAAACCACCTTTGGCAGGAAGGTTGGGTTGGGGTGCAGCCAGACCTCATCTTTGAAGAACACCATATAAGGGGTTCTGAAGTCAGCGCTCTGATTTCGGAGACCCTTCTGGCCAACCTAATTGCCACCAAGAAGGCCGCCTTCTATAACAGTAGTAGCAGGGAACAAGATGCCAATGGCTCAAAGCTTTGACAGTACCAGATTCAAGTCCTGTGAGGTAATCAGGTCATGAACCTGTGGGTAAAGTCTTCCCAAGCCTTTATGGAACCTGACTGTCATCTCGTGTGAGAAGACTAATTTACCCTAGCCGGAGGATGGAAGGCCAAGATGGCCACCAGGTGTACCTTGACCGATGATAGGGCCAGACCCTGGTGCTTCAGGTGGAGTAGATAGTCATCTATGCAGTCCATCTTGGACACATATGGGGAAAGACCCCAATCGGAGGCCCAACAAGTGAAGTGCTTCCACTTGGCCACGTAGGTCACCTTGGTAGAGAGGGTTTCCTGCTACCCAGCAAGACTTGCTGGACTGGCTCTGAGCAGGCCTGTTCCTCAGGGTTCAACCACGCAGCAGCCAAGCTGTCAGATGCAGGGATGTGAAGTTCAGGTGAAGCAACCAACTTTGGTTCTGCGAGATCAAGTTGGGAGCTATAACAGGGCTGCTACCGAAAGGTCTGGAAGTGTGCCATATCAATGCGCGTGTGGCCACACTGGGGCTATCAGGATAATCCTCGCCTTGTCCCTCTTGATCTTTAAGAGGACCTTGTGGACCAAGGGTGTCAGTGGGAAGGCGTACAGTAGTCCTGTACTTCCTGAGATGTTTGTTGAAGCAATGCAGGTCCAGGATGGGCCTGAGGCCCCCTTTGGCCTTCGGGATTAGGAAATATCGAGAATAAAACCCTGTGCCCCTCAAAATCTTGAGGAACTTCCTCTATGGCCCTCATGCATAGGAGAGCTTTCACCTCCCGGGTAAGGAGTTGCTTGTGAGAAGGGTCCCTGAGGCTAATGTGCTCAGCACTGAATTGGAGCAGCACATCTCTGAAGTTGGTCTGAGTGCAGGCTATAGCTCCAGAATGAGAGATTGTATCCTGGAAAGCAGTGACTGTCTGAAAAGGACTTCGGAATCATAGTACACAAATAATTGAACATGAGCTCCCCATGTAATGCTGTGCCAAAAAGTATAAAAAGTATAAACAGGGAAGCAGTGTGCAAGAGTAGGGAGATTATTTTACTTTTGTATACAGCTTTAGTGAGAACAATACCGACTAATGAATCCAATTCTGGTGTCCACATTTTAGGAAGGCTGCTGAAAAACTGGAGAGGGTGCGGAAGAGAAAAGTTATTGGAAGCTTCGAAAAAAATGCCTTAGAATGAGATATTATGGGTATGTCGATTACACACATTTTGGTGCCTCTCAGCTCTGGTTGACAGAAATAGAAATAGCTACATAGATCGTGCTTAGAAGGTGTGGCTTGGACGGGAGCTTAGGCTCAGAAGCATTTAGAAGATATGATTTGGTCAAAAACAAGTTATTGGGCTAGATGCAGGAGTAACTGGATGAAATGTTATGGCCTGTGTTATACAGGAGGTCAGACTAGATGATGCCTTGTGGCCTTAAAATCTATGAAACCTGAAACTAGAAACATTTAAAACAAGAAACAGAGTATAATTAATCTTTGAAACAACTTACCTAGGGAAGTGGTGAATTTTCCATCATTTGAATTGTTTAAATCAAGACTTGATATCTTTCTAATAGATACATTATCGCTCAAACAGAAGTTAAGGGCTGAATGCCGGACTTACTGGGTGAGGTTCTCCAGCCTATGGTATGCTGACTTCAGATCAGATTATCATAATATATTTTATTTTAAGGCCGGAAAGGACTATGAATTGTAATGTTGAAAAAAACGTTTTTGCAGCACTGCCCACATGAACCACTCAGGCAAGAATCCACAATAAGGACATAAAATATTTTTTTTAAATTGTACCAAAAAGTGACCATTTGCAATTGCCAAGCCACCTTATTTATTGTCATCCTCTCCTACTCCCACCCTTTCACCCATTATGCTTGTAGCTACCTTCATTATAAGTCACATCTTTGGGTTCAGTTCAAAACAATACGAAAAAAATTTCAGAAGTCATTTAAGATTGTTAATTGACAATAGTTGGGGTTGGACTAGATGACCTCCTGAGGTTTCTAACAACCCTGATATTCTATGATTCTATGAAATTATTTACTTATCAGACAACTTTCAAAATTCCAACAGGAATAGCAAGGTCTAGTACAAATGTGTATTTCTTCACAACAAAAAAGCCTTAAATTCTATAGCCTGGCAAAATTTTTCACATGAAACTGACAAAAAATGCCATCAAATTGTTTTGCAAATTTCTGTAGATTTCACCAAATTAAAAGGGTAAAAAAACCCTTAACAATGAAAATAAATAAAATAAATAAAAAATCCCCCTCAACTTTTCATTTCAACATTTTCAAAAAGAAATGTTTTGATATTTTGGTTTGAAATGACTTTTCATTTCATAATTTCCTTTAATTGTATTAAATACACACATTTTAAAATGGCTGAAATCAAAACGAACATTTCATTTGACTGGAAATGAAATTATTTGGACTTTTTCATTCACCAATTTAAAAAATAAGAGAAAATCCATTATTTGCCCAGCTCTATTTAATTGTAATTCATGGATGATATAGGCTTTAATAGAACTATCTTCATTTCGCTATATAAGTGTTTAAAAAGGGGCATCCCTCCACCACCCACAATTCTCTACTTAACTCATCTATAACTTCTAATTCACTGGCTGGAAGGGACTTTACAAGATCATCTAGTCTAACCTCCTCTATAACACAGGCCATGGAATTTTACCCAGTTCCTCCGTATGCAGCCACATAAATTGTGTTTGGCTAAAGGATATTTTCCAGGAAGGCCTCCAGTTTTGATCTGATGATACCACCCCACTAGACTCTCCTCTATCCTCAAACCTGTCCCTAGATTCATAGAATATCAGGGTTGGAAGGGACCTCAAGAGGTCATCTAGTCCAATCCCCTGCTCAAAGCAGGACCAATTCCCAACTAAATCATCCCAGCCAGAGCTTTGTCAAGCCAGGCCTTAAAAACCTCTAAGGAAGGAGACTCCACCACCTCCCTAGGTAACGCATTCCAGTATTTCACCACCCTCCTAGTGAAACAGTTTTTCTTAATATCCAACCTAAACCTCCCCCACTGCAACTTGAGACCATTGCTCCTTGTTCTGGCATCTGCTACTACTGAGAACAGTCTAGATCCATCGTCTTTGGAACCCTTTCAGGTAGTTGAAAGCAGCTATCAAATCCCCCCTCATTTTCTCTTCTGCAGACTAAATAATCCCAGTTCCCTCAGCCTCTCCTCACAAGTCATGTGCTCCAGCCCCCTAATCATTTTTGTTGCCCTCCGCTGGACTCTTTCCAATTTTTCCACATCCTTCTTGTAGTGTGGGGCCCAAAACTGGACACAGTACTCCAGATGAGGCCTCATCAATGCCGAATAGAGTGGAATGATCACGTCCCTCGATCTGCTGGCAATGCCCCTACTTATACAGCTCAAAATGCCGTTAGCCTTCTTGGCAACAAGGGCACAACTTCTTGTCCACCGTAACTCCTAGGTCCTTTTCTGCAGAACTGCTGCCTAGCCACTCAGTCCCTAGTCTGTAACAGTGCATGGGATTCTTCCTTCCTAAGTGCAGGACTCTGGACTTATCCTTGTTGAACCTCATCAGGTTTCTTTTGGCCCAATCCTCTAATTTGTCTAGGTCCCTCTGTATCCTGCCCCTACCCTCCCGCACATCTACCACTCCTCCCAGTTTAGTGGCATCTGCAAACTTAGATCATTAATAAAGATATTGAACAAAACCGGCCCCAGGACCAACCTTTGGGGCACTCCGCTTGATATCGGCTGCCAACTAGACATGGACCCATTGATCACTACCCGTTGAGCCCGATCATCTAGCCAGCTTTCTATCCACCTTATAGTCCATTCATCCAGCCCATACTACTTTAACTTGCTCGCAAGAATACTGTGGGAGACCGTATCAAAAGCTTTGCTAAAGTCCAGGATTCTCCATGGACCAACAGACAAAAAGGATTTTTGAATAAATACCCTGGTTTTAAATAAACTCTGGGCCGTCTTCCTGATCCAGCAAACATACAGGACCCCAAGTCCACAAAGGGCCCTAATCCTTAGGGAAGGATTGGAAGGACTAGGCCTACTGAGGACGCATAAGACTATGTGCTTGGTCTATGCTGGAGCTGTGATGAACATGAATCCACAAGGAAATCCTTAGATGGGATGTTGAAGGACTTCTCCTGCCAGAGCCCATGTTAGGGTTGGGGTGATCTCTGGTAAGCTTATTAGCAACTGTGTAGGTTCTTTATTGTTTTTAAATGTGTTTTCCTTTGTAGTGTTTTTACCTTAAGAATAAAATGGGCTTGCATAAAAAGAGCTGTGCTGTAACTAACAATAACTGTGGACAGTCGCACGGTTTTTCATGTCTGAAGAGGAAACATGAAGCTGTGCTTGGGCAGCCTGCCTCTGCTGGGAATAATACAGTGAAGGCAGGGAACTGTGCAGCGTGGGAATACCGGAGTCGAAAGGGAGTGCTCGAGAAAGGCAACTGCTGGAGAGCTGGAAGCATGAGAGTTACGTGTCCTTGATGGACTACTGAGGGGAAACAGAGGTGCAGAAAACATGGTGGGCACAGGTTTCTCTTCCACTCTTGTCATTTCCAACCTCTCCTCCTTCACCCCATTCTTTTGGAGAATGACTCCATCTGACTCTCCTCTTCCACATCACAGTTACCTGCCTCTCCCTGACTCTGACCCCTTCACCTTCCTCTCCAATTTTGGATTCATAGCTCTCGCTCTTGCTCTCTTCACAATTTCCCACCCTCAGTATCTCTAATGGCTACACTGATGACCTGTCTAATCCCTGGCCTCCCACCTCATTTGGCCTTCAACCCTGAATCAGCTCTCTCACTCACCATAACAGCCATGCACTTGACCTCTGATCTCCCCTCTCAAGGGGCATGTTGTGTAATTCCAAGCCACAGGCAGCCTCGCTTTCCCTTACCTTGATGGTCAATATCATCAGTATCACTCTCTCTCTCTTCATCTTCCTCATCCAAAGTTCCTCGTGTCATGATCAAGTCAGAGGGGCCCAATGCAGAAGTGTCAGAAGAATCTAATGAGAAATAGAAGCTTCTAAAGACAAAGTCTCATACTGACAACAACCTAATACCCTAATATTTCATAATGTAAGCATCTGCACACAGCAACCACAGCTACTGGTACCTACCCTACAAGTATGGACCACACCCCCTGGTCCCCATAGACACAAATACATGCGCTGGAATGTGAGATGCTACACAGTAGCATGTTCCCTGTAGAACCCCAAAGATTACAGCCCCACCCATATTGTTGAATTCTTGTTGGATGCCAATTTAATTGCTATGTCACCCTGCCTGGAATGTTTTATCAACGCAATCTATTTATTTCTAGCATGCCCACTCCCCTATCGGCTAGGCACCAGGGTTTCTTCTTTCCCTGATCTTCTGCTGGGGCTAACGCATAGAACAGAGGTTCTCAAACTGTGGTCCGTGGACCATCAGTGGTCTGAGAGCTCCATTCAGGTGGTCCGCGGATAGTTCCCTCTAAGGTGTGCGCCTGGGTGGCTGCACACGAGAGAATGAAGGGACACCCACCTAATTAGTGGAGCTGTGCAGGCCTGGCTCCACTAATTAGGTGCCTGGACCCTGGAGAAGATGCACATGCAAGGTGAGGTGGTGGCCTTGGAGGAATAGGGTGTAGGTGGGAGGGACAGTGGGGTGAGAAGAGGGGGTGGGGGAATTTGGGATGTGCAGGAATTTGGAATGTGTAGGCTTGCGGCGGCCAGAGAAAAAGGCGACTTTCCCCAGCTCCAGGGCTGCGGCTGCCAGGAAGAGACAGCCCTCCTTCCCACCTCAGCTCTGTGGCTGCTGTTGGGGACCGAGAGAGAGCACATTCATCGCATTGGAAAGGTAAGACTATTGATATTAAATATGAGTTGTGTGCTTTTATTTGTAGAACAAAAAATGTTGTTTATTATTAAGATTTTTTTAATATAGCACTTTTACCCAAAGCACTTTACAACAGTTAGCTAACGGTACAAACAACATTTGGAAAGATCATTAAGCGGTCTGCCAAGATCCTTGGCAATTTTCAAGTGGTCCACGGAAAATAAAGTTTGAGAACCACTGGCATAGAAGATGAGACAGGGAAATGGTCTGTGCCCTTCACTGGGACTAAGTTGCTTTATACTTTTGTGGCAGAGAGAAAAGCTTCAGAAAATTTTCAAGGCAAACTCTACAGAGACTTTTCTGAAGTTAAATTACTCCACCACACAAAACCTTTTCATTACCTGCAAGTAGGTTGCTCTCCATAGCCACAGAGCCCATGTCTTTCTGCAAACGTTCCAGCTGCTCTTTCTGCTGCTTGCTCTGGGCTTTCGCCTACACAAGGAAACATTTTAGTGTGATTAATGTAACACCCATCACAGGGTCTCTGGACACAGTTCAAGTAATACAAGTAAAACAATATTTCCGCTCTAGAAGAGAGGACTACCCAAATGTTGGGTAAAGGTATGAGTCAATAAATGGACTTTACAGCAGAATTTGTTGGACCAGAGAAGGGAAATGAATTCCAGAGCTGAGGGACCTCCACCAGAAACACTTTAAGCCATCCAGTCTCAACTGTCACACTAGTGCATTGAGAGAGGTGTCTCTTGGATAGCCAGGACTCAAAGCATGTAGAGGTACAATCTGTTTTGTTTCAGTGAAATACACTGAACAGAAAGCCAGCAGAGTCTTTGGAGAACTGGCACAGTAAGTTCCAGAGTAAAAAATGCTCAACTAATCAACATTCTATGTTAGCTGGAGTGTGATAGCACTAGTCTACATGGGGCATGTTGCAGAAATACGATTTGGTGGTTACAAATTATTCTCTCCGAAAAATATTTCTGCACCCTAGTCAGGAACTTTGGGGTAGGAGCAGGGATCATAAAGATGAGTTTTGCTATTGTTCAAAGTTGTGCATAGTGAAAGGTAAACCTCAAATTGTCTGGAGGTTCAGATCACTTTATATTTTATCTCAGTCAGTTCTCTCATCCCTAGAGGTCATGGAGTGGCAGACTCTATGACCCTAGGACACAGACTTGGAAGGGCTAATAGTGTAACTGACGGCAAGCCTTGTGGATAAGGGGGATGAGGCGGACATGGTATATCTTGACTTTAGTAAAGCTTTTGATACTGTCTCACATGGCCTTCTCATAAATAAATTAGGGAAATGCAACCTAGATGGAGATACTATAAGGTGGGTACATAACTGGTTAGAAAACCGTTCCCAGAGTGTAGTTATCAGTGGTTCACAGTCATGCTGGAAGGGCATAATGAGTGAGGTCACGCAGGGACCAGTTCTGGGTCCACTTCTGTTCAATATCTTCATCAATGATTTAGATAATGGCATAGAGATTACACTTATGAAGTTTGTAGATGATACCAAACTGGGAGGAGTTGCAAGTGCTTTGGAGGATAGGATTATAATTCAAAATGATCTGGAGAAATGGTTTGAAGGAAATAGGATGAAATTCAATAAGGACAAATGCAAAGAACTCCACTTAGGAAGGAACAATCAGTTGCACAGATACAAAATGGGAAATGACTGCCTAGGAAGGAGTACTGTGGAAAGGGATCTGGGGGTCATAGTGGACCACAAGCTAAATATGAGTCAACAGTGTAACACTGTTGGGGTCCGGGGGGGTGGGAGGGGGAAGAGCAGGGGGAAGCAAATATCATTGAGACATATTAGCAGGAGTGTTGTAAGCAAGACATGAGAAATAATTCTTCCTCTCTTCTCCGCCCTGATTAGGCCTCAATTAGAGTATTGTGTCCAGTTCTGGGTGCCACATTTCAGGAAAGATGTGGACAAATTGGAGACAGTCTAGAGAAGAGCAACAAAAATGATTAAAGGTCAGGAAAACATGACCTATGAGGGAAAAAATTGTGTTTGTTTAGTCTGGAAAAGAGAACTGAGAGGGGACATAACAGCTTTCAAGTACGTAAAAGACTGTTACAAGGAGGAGGGAGAAAAATTGTTCTTCTTAATCTCTGAGGATAGGACAAGAAACAATGGGTTTAAATTGCAGCCAGGGAGGTTTAAGTTGGACATTAGGAAAAACTTCCTAACTGCCAGCGTGGTTAAGCACTGGAATAAATTGCATAGGGAGGTTGTAGAATCTCTGTCCCTGGACATTTTTAAAAGCAGGTTACACAAACACCTATCAGGGATTGTCTAGATACTACTTAGTCCTGCCATGAGTGCAGGGGACTGGACTAGATGACCTCTTGAGGTCCCTTCCAGTCCTATGATTCTATTCTATGGTAACAGAAAAGTTCAGGATGGCAAAGGACAGCCCAGAGGAAGAGAAAAAAGGGTACAGTAACCTACCAGACTGGAGCTAGAATCCAAACTTTGCATAAAACAGGGCAGCCAGAAGACATTTTTCATCTCTAACATGAAAGTTACATCTCTGACTTCTACTTTATTAACACACTTGATATCTTCATGTAAGCCAAAGTGGGAATTTGCAGTGGTACATACAAAGACCTAAAAAGTCACTTTGGAAGATCATAACAAATGGTGTCCTCCACCCCTCGAGTACATGAATCCTTCTAGATTAGATACCCCTGAAACTAAGTGACTATAACCATGCCCAGGATTCCTAGAGTAATTTCTCTACAGCTTGTATAGTAGAATTATTCGCTCCTTGCTTTATAATCTATTCCCCACTGTACACACCCTACACCTTATTTGCCTTCCTCATGGCTCTCAGACACTGTCCAAGCCTTACCACGTTCAATTACTAGCACTAATGCATTTGGAGGATGTGTGGTTTGTAGAAAAGACTGCTGTACAAAATAAAACCACACCATACCAAATCTAGCAAAGGAGAGACTGAGGATGGGTCTCATGAAAGGGCTTTTCACCGTAAGTGTGATTAGTAAATTAAATAATGGGCTTCTGCAGTGCAGTGGAAATTTAAATCCAGATTGGATAAGTCTTTTAAGGAAAATAACCAGACTATACTCTGAGAAGCTGGAGTACTGAAGGAAAGCTGGAGCAGACTAGTTGGCACTCTGACCCCAGAATACACTTCCTGTATGTGAAATACTTGTAAATCTTTACCAATGATTTTCTCAGACGCTCATATTCTGGACGATACTCCCTGAAAAGAGAAACGTTTTGAACATTTACTTATAAACAACATCTGTCCATTACCTAAGCCTCTGAGCATATTTCCATTAATCCAACAATTAAGACAACATTTAACATTACAGCTGTAACTAGAACAGATCCTGAATTTTCCATTACCCATAATAAACCAGACATTGAGTGAACAAATGGTGCCTTATTCAAGGGAGATTTTTTTTTCAAAAAGCATGTAGGAATGTTGACCAATACATGGGCTGTCCCTCTTAAGGCAGAAGATGAGAAGCTAAGGACAAATACAAAAACTGCAGCTGTTGCTCACACAAGCAAGCTGGCAGAGACTCAGCCCAGAGATGACTGAGATAAGGCTGCTATGATGAGGGAAACTGCCTGAATTGGTGAGGATGACATTGTGCAGTGTTGGTGTAGCCATGTCGGTCCCAGGATATTAGACAGACAAGATGGGTGAGGTAATATCTTTTATTGGACCAACCTCTGTTGATGAGAGAGACAAGCTTTTGAGCTAAACAGAGCTCTTCCTCAGGGTCAAGGAAAGGTACTCAGAGTGTCGCAGCTAAATACAAGGTCAAACAGATAATACATATTCTAAGGGCAGGTCTACACTACTGCTTAAGTTGATATAACATACGTCGCTCAGGAGTGTGTGAGAAAGCCACCAGTTATAGTGACCTAAGCGAGGTCCACAACGGCACTATGTCATCAGGAGATACTCTCCCGCCAACATAGCTTCCGCCTCTCGCGGAGGTGGAGTAATTATGCTGGAGGGAGAGTGCTCTCCCTTCGGCATAGAGCAGTGGTTACCAACTGGTTGATCACGATAGACTGGTCGATCCTAGAGAATCTCCCAGTTGATCGCAATCTTCGGCGGTGTAGCGAAGCTGCTGCTAAGTCAGGCTCCCTGCCTGCCCCGGCCCCGCACTGCTCCCGGAAGCGGCCAGTGCAGCCCCGCGGGTAGGGGTCTCCCTCCACACACAGCTCCCACCTGCAAGCACCGCCCCTGAAGCTCCCATTGGCCGGGAACAGGGAGCTGTGGCCAATGGGAGCTGCGGGGGCGGTGCTTGCAGAGAGGGGCAGCATGCAGAGCCACGTGCCCCACCAGGGACCGCAGGGGCACGTTGGCCTCTTCCGGGAGCAGCGTGGGGCCAGGGTAGGCAGGGAGCTTTCCTTAATGTCGCTGCACTGCCGACCAGGAGTCGCCTTAGGTAAGTGCCACCCAGCAGGATGCCGTACACCCCAACCCCCAGCCCTGAGCCAGCACCCCAACCCCCCTCCTGCACCCCAACCCCCTTCCCCAGGCTCAGCCCAGAGCCCCCTCTCACACTGCAAAACCCTTGTCCCCAGCCCAGAGCCCGCACCCCCTCCCAAGCCCAAACTCCCTACCCCAGCCCAGTGAAAGGGAGTGAGGGTGAGCGAGCGACCAAGAGAGGGGAGGATAGAGTGAGTGGGGCAGGGCAGATCCTGGGTTGCCTTTAAATTCAAAAAGTAATTTTGGGTGTAAAAAGGTTGGAGACCACTGGCATAGAATATCTTCACCAGACATGCTACAGCAGTGCACCTGCACTGATGTAGCGCTTCTAGTGTAGACTAGCCCTACCATTCAAGGTGAAGTGGCCTGTTAACACCACTGTGATCATAGGACAAAAATGGGGGTTAGTGGGTTACAGATGGTTGTAATAAGCCATAAATCCAATGTCTTTATTAAGACCATGATTTTTAGTGTCTAGCAAACTCATGAATTTAAGCTCCCAGACTCATCTTTTGAAACTGATAGGTCTGACATGGAGTGACTGCTTTGTGAAAAGTGTTCACCCACAGGTGATAGGGTATTTTTCGTCTTATGATTTTCCTGTCAGAGTTCATTTAAGACAGTGGTTCTCAAACTTTTGCACTGGTGACCCCTTTCACACAGCAAGCCTCTGAGTGCGACCCCCCTTATAAATCAAAAACACTTTTTTGTATATTTAACACCGTTATAAATGCTGGAGGCAAAGCAGGGTTTGGGGTGCAGGCTGACAACTCGTGACCCCCCCATGTAATAACCNTTTTTTTTTTTTGGTTTATGTTTTTACAGTCCAAATATTTGTAATAAAAAATAATCTAAAATGAGCACTGTACGCTGTATTCTGTTTTGTAATAGAAATCAATATATTTGAACATGTAGAAAAACATCCACAATTGAAATTAAATATTTGGTATTCTATTGTTTAACTGTGCGATTAATTGCGATTAATTTTTTTGAGTTAATCGCGTGAGTTAACTGCGATTAATTGACAGCCGTAATTATAACTTTTTTTTCACCATCCTATTCCTTAAGCGTTCAAATTTTTTTCTTTTTTTTGTTTTTTGTTTGACTGGTTCTGCCCACAGTGATCCACAGATCTTTCTCGCTTGTACAGTACGTTTAGAAGTCAGTAGTATATGTGAATAGTGAATTATTCCTTCCATTGTGCATATCTTTGCATTTATCAACATTCATTGACATTTGTTTGCCATCGTGCTGCTCATTTACCCAAGGTTTGTTAGGATCCCTCTGAAGTTTCTCCCCATTGCCTCTATCTCTGACCAGTCAACATAATTTGTGTCATCTGCAAATTTTGTCACCTCCCTACTAGCCCCCTCCTCCAGATAATTAATACATTAAGCAAGCCCCATCCTTGAAAGGGAACTTTGTGGCACCTGCTGTTAACCTTTTGCCATGAAGAAAATTGACAATTTAGCCCTTCTCTTTGTTTTCTGTCTCTTAGCCAGTTTCTAATCCATGATAGAACTTGACCTCTCACCGTGGACCAGAGCTGTTCTGTTACCCGAGTCAATCATATCTTTACTAGGCACTGGATTTGGGGAACCACTGGTGTAGCTTTTCTCAACACAGTGCCACCCATATCTTCAATGTTATAATGCTGTGAAGATGTAGATGTCCAGCCCATTTAGAACAGGAAAGCTATACACTCCGGGTTCCCAAGCCTGAAGCACAGAGGGCTATTGAAAAAGGGTTGTGCTGGCTGCTTGATATTGAAACTTAGTTAGGCCTGAGATGTTACTGAGGAGGGAGGTGGAAAATGAGACTTTGGGTGGGACTAATGGTGTGCAGCTGAGGTCCTTATTCTCTCTTAGGTGCCATATGAATTCCCATCACCTTGATGTCTTAAGTGCTGTCCCAACTTGGTGAGTTGCTGGGGATCTGATGCAATTGCCATCAAGTGATAGAGTCTAGGCTGAGTTTAGTCACTCCTCTATTGGGAATGAATGGCTTGGGATAATGGAAACTTCATTGTGCCCCAGTGCAAGAGAAGGGATTAGATCTCCCATTGCATGGGTTGGTCCCTATTCTAATTCCTTTACAAGTTCACCCGGGTTTGAGGCGGGGACAATAACTTTTTCACTGAAGAAGACAGCGCTTCCCCTTCATAAGTGATATGACCGAGATTAATAAGGTGCAGTTTATTATGTGAACTGAAAAACTAACACAAGAAGAAAAATCCTTATGGTACTATCCTGAATTGTTCCTCTTTCTGTTTTGCTAGGATACAGGACCTGGGCACAGACAATAGAAGATCAAGAGATCTCTGGAAAACAAAAAGTATGCCTACGTTTCTTTGAAATCTGGCTAAAAACAAGGAACAAAGTTGAGAAATTCTCACTGCAGAGTTCCATCCCCTCCTTTTAACAATGTCCTTAACCTTAAGGGCTATATAAATGGCACATTTTCCATAGTTTATCTTGGGCATGGATTAAGCTGGCTCACAGTGGTCACCATACCCCATTAATTGTAAGATTTTGTTTCAGGGGATTCTTTAGTAGGAGTAGAGAGGTTATTTTACCTCTGTATTTGGTACTTGTACAACTGCTGCTGGAATACTGTTTCCAGTTCTGGTGTCCATAATTCAAGAAGGATGTTGATAAACTGCAGAGAAGAGCAACAAAGAATAACTGAAGGATTAGAAAACCGACCTCATAGTGATAGGCTCAAAGAGCTCAATCTATTTAGTTTAGCAAAGGGAAGATTTAAGAGGTGACTTGATCCCAGTCTATAAGTACCTACATGGGGAACAAATATTTAATAATGGGCTCTTCGGTCTAGCAGAGACAGGCTGGAAATAAGATGTTCATTTTTAATGGTGAAAGTAATTAACCACTGGAACAACTTACCAAGCGTTGTGGTGAATTCTCCATCACTAACAATTTTAAAATCAAGATTAAACATTTTTTCTAAAATATATGCTCTAAGAATTATTTTGGGGAAGTTCTGTGGTGTGTGTTGAACAGAAGGTCAGACTAGAGCATCGGTTCTCAAACTTAATTACACCACAACCCTCTTCTGATGACAAAAATTACTACACGACCCCGGGGCGGGGGCAAAGCCTGAGCCCCACCGCCCTGGGTTGAGGGGCCAAAGCCTGAACCCCAACACCCGGGGCAGAGAAGCCAAAGTCAAAGCCCAACAAAGCCAGAGAAGCAAATGGAAGGTCCGGGGCAGAGCCGCAAACTTGCCGCTACTACGCGGAGCTGCATGCGATCTTAGGGGGTGCAGCCACCACTACCCCAACCGTGTGCTATGACTCTCTCACTGGAGAAACACACAGGGAAGACGGTTCGGGGAACGAGGAAGATGAGGATGGAGGTACTGTAGGTAGCTCACAGCAGCAAGGAAGCGGAGAAACCGGTTTCCCCACAGCCAGGATATGTTTGTGACCCTGGACCTGGAACCAGTAACCCCCGAACTCACCCAAGACCCTCAAGGCACACAGGAGACCTCTGGTGAGTGTACCTTTGTAAATATTTGTAAACATTACACATGGTTTAAAAGCAAGCGTGTTTAATGATTAATTTGCCCTGGCAATCGCGGCCAGTACATCTACTGTTAAAGTGTATTGGGATGGAGCGGAAATCCTCCAGGGACATCTCCAGAAAGCTCTCCTTTATGTACTCCCAAAGCGTTTGCAAAAGGTTTCTGGGGAGGGCTGCCTTATCCCGTCCGCCATGGTAGAACACTTTACCACGCCAGGCCAGTAGCACGTAGTCTGGAATCATTGCATAACAAAGCATGGCAGCGTATGGTCCCGGTGTTTGCTGGCATGCAGACAATATCCATTCCTTATCTCTCTTTGTTATCCTCAGGAGAGTGATATCATTCACGGTCACCTGGTTGAAATGGGGTGATTTTATTAAGGGGACATTCAGAGGCACCCGTTCCTGCTCTTCTGAACAGAAATGTTCCCCGCTGTTCACCCCTCCCCTCCACCGCGTGGTTAAGTGATCATCCCAGAGAATCATGTGTGTGTGTGGGGCGGGGGGGTGGTTTACTTGTGTTTGTGCCGCATGTTAACCGGGAAACCGCAGCCCCTCCTTTTACATTGAAAACCCATTTTAAATGGACAACCCAATTCATCCTTGATATGGGAAATGCGCTGCTGTTTGCAACCTTTCCCGCATGTTAAGAAGGTTAAAAAAGCCAAAACACTGTGGCCTACCATGGCTGCCTGCAAGCCGAAATATGCGACCTTGTAATGAAAGAGTGTACTCATTGTTCTCTAAAATGTGTCTTTTTTTAACCACCTCTCCCTTCTCCTCCACCAGCTGCAAATGTTTCTCCTTCGCAGAGGCTAGTGAACATTAGAAAGAGAAAACGTAGGACGAGGGACGATATGTTCACGGAGCTGCAGATGTCCTCCCACGCTGATAGAGCACAGCAGAATGCGTGGAGGCAGTCAATGTCGGACATGAGAAAAGCACAATATGAACGAGAGGAGAGGTAGCGGGCTGAATGGCGGGATGAAAAGAGCAAGTGGCGGGCTGAAGACGATAGGTGGCGTCAGCTTGCAGACAGACGGCAAGAGTCAATGCTCCGTCTGCTGGAGCATCAAACTGATATGCTCGAGCGTATGGTTGAGCTGCAGGAAAGGCAGCAGGAGCAGAGACCGCCGCTACAGCCCCTGTGTAACCAACAGCCCTCCTCCCCAAGTTCCATAACCTCCTCACCAAGACGCCCAAGAACACGGTGCGGGGGCCTCCATCCACCCAGTCACTCCACCCCAGATGATCGCCCAAGCATCAGAAGGCTGGCCTTCAATAAGAGTTAAAGTTTTAAAATGCAGTGTGTCCTTTTCCATCCCTCCTCCCCCACCCATCCCAGGCTACCTTGGCAATTATCCCCCTACTTCTGTGAGGAACTAATAAAGAATGCATAAATGTGAAAAAACAATGACTTTATTGCCTCTGCAAGCGGTGCTCGAATTGGGGAGGGGAGGGTGGGGTGGGGTGGTTGGTTTACAGGGAAGTAGAGTGAACCGGGTCGGGGGGGGGGCGGAGTTGAAGGGTTCATCAAGGAGAAACAAACAGAAGTTTCACCCAGTAGCCTGGCCAGTCACAAAACTCGTTTTCAAAGCTTCTCTGATGCGCATCGCGCCCTGCTGTGCTCCTCTAACCGCCCTGGTGTCTGGCTGCACGTAATCAGCGTCCAGGCGAGTTGCCTCAACCTCCCACCCCGCCATAAAGGTCTCCCCCTTACTCTCTCAGATATTGTGGAGCGCACAGCAAGCAGCAATAACAATGGGGATATTCTTTTCGCTGAGGTCTGAGCGAGTCAGTAAGCTGCGCCAGCGTGCTTTTAAACGTCCAAATGCACATTCCACCACCATTTGGCACTTGCTCAGCCTGTAGTTGAACAGGTCCTGACTCCTGTCCAGGCTGCCTGTGTACGGCTTCATGAGCCATGGCATTAAGGGGTAGGCTGGGTCCCCAAGGATCACGATAGGCATTTCAACATCCCCAACGGTTACTTTCTGGTCCGGGAAGAAAGTCCCTTCCTCCAGCTTTCGAAACAGAGCAGAGTTCCTGAAGACGCGAGCATCATGTACCTTTCCCGGCCATCCCACGTTGATGTTGGTGAAACGTCCCTTGTGATCCACCAGGGCTTGCAGCAGCATTGAAAAGTACCCCTTGCGGTTTACGTAGTGGGTGGCTTGGTGCTCCGGTGCCAAGATAGGGATATGGGTTCCGTCTATGGCCCCGCCACAGTTTGGGAATCCCATTTCAGCAAAACCATCCACTATTGACTGCACGTTGCCCAGAGTCACTACCCTTGATATCACCAGGTCTTTCATTGCCCTGGCAAATTGGATCACAGCAGCCCCCACCGTAGATTTGCCCACTCCAAATTGATTCCCGACTGACCGGTAGCTGTCTGGCGTTGCAAGCTTCCACAGGGCTATCGCCACTCGCTTCTCAACTGTGAGGGCTGCTCTCATCTTGGTATCTTGGCGTTTCAGGGCAGGGGAAAGCAAGTCACAAAGTTCCATGAAAGTGCCCTTACGCATGCGAAAGTTTCGCAGCCACTGGAAATCGTCCCATACCTGCAGCACGATGCGGTCCCACCAGTCTGTGCTTGTTTCCCAGGCCCAGAATCGGCGTTCCACGGCATGAACCTGCCCCAGTGACACCATGATTTCCACATTGCTGGGGCCTGTGCCTTGTGAGAGGTCTATGTCCATGTCAATTTCCTCATCACTCTCGTCGCCGTGCTGCAATCGCCTCCTCGGCTGGTCCGGGTTTCGCCTTGGCATGTCCTGGCTCTGCATATACTCCAGGACAATGCGCGTGGTGTTCATAGTGCTCATAATTGCCGCGGTGATCTGAGCGGGCTCCATGATCCCAGTGCTAGCTATGGCACCTGGTCAGAAAAAAGGCGCGAAACTAGTATCTGATGGACCAGGAGAAGGAAGGAGGGAGGGAGGGCCAAGTGACGACATGGCGTACAGGTACAGGGAGAAACACAAACAACTGTCACACAGAATGGGCCCCACCAAAGATTAAACTGAAAACCCTGGGCTTAGCAGGCCGTTGATTTCACGGAGGAAGGGGAAGCAAATGAATACAGAACAAATCTATTTTTTACATCTTAAGCTGGCAGCCAACGGTGCAGCATGAGTGATAGCCTCTCCAGTATGATGATGATGGATACCAATCATAATATACCATCGTCTGCCAAAAGGCAAGGGGCTGCTGCTGTGTAGCAATGCAGCCCCACGTCTGCCAGCCCCACGTCCGCCAGCACCCAGCATCGCCCTCGGCCTCTTCTGGGTGCTCAGCAGACAATACTGGGCAATTGGCAGAAAATAGTATACTACGACTGGTAGCCATCATCATCGAAACAGTAGCATGTCTGCCCAAGTGGCCATGATTGACAGCCATTCCAGTACGACGACGATGGGTACCAGTCATAATATACCATCGCCTACCAAAGGGCAAGGGGCTGGTGCAATGCAGCCCTATGGCTGCCAGCCCCACGGCTATCACTCATGCTACACCGTCTACCGCCAAAAGGCAGTTAGCAGCTGCTGCTGTGTAGCAATGCAGTCCCACGTCTGCCGGCACCCAGAGGACATATGGTGACGGTGAGCTCAGCTGAGCTGAGCGGGCTCCATGCTTGACGTGGTATGTTGTCTGCACAGGTAACCCAGGTAAAAAGGCGCGAATCTATTGTCTGCCGTTGCTGTGACGAGGGGGGAGGGGCCTGACGACATGTACCCAGAACCGCCCGCGACACTGTTTTGCATCATCTGGGCATTGGGATCTCAACCCAGAATTCCAAGGGGCGGCGGAGACTGCGGGAACTGTGGGATAGCTGTGGGATAGCTACCCATAGTGCAATGCTCCGGAAGTCGACGCTAGCCTCGTACTGTGGACGCGGTCCACCGACTAGAGCATTTTATGTGTGGACACACACAATCGGCTGTATACAACCGATTTCAATAAAACCGGCTTCTATAAATTCGAACTAATTTCGTAGTGTAGACATACCCTTAGACAACCAGCATGACCTTTGGTAAGTTGTTCCAATGGAATTGCTCTCACTGTTCAGCTTTTACACCTTATTTGCAGTCTGAATTTGTCTAGCTTCAACGTCCTGCTATACCTTTCTCTAATTGTTCCACGTATAGGTACTTAAAGAGTATAGTCAAGTCACCCCTTAACATTTTCTTTTTAAGTTAAGTAGATTGAGTTCCTTGAGTCTATCACTATAAGGCCTGGTCTACACTAGGCGTTTATGTCGAAGTTAGCGCCGTTACATCGAATTAACCCTGCACCCGTCCACACCGCGAAGGTATTTAGTTCGACATAGAGGTCTCTTTAATTCGACTTCTGTACTCCTCCCCGACGAGGGGAGTAGCGCTAAATTCGACATGGCCATGTCGAATTAGGCTAGGTGTGGATGGAAATCGACGCTAATAGCTCCAGGAGCTATCCCACAGTGCACCACTCTGTTGACGCTCTGGACAGCAGTAAGAGCTCGGATGTTCTGAACTGCCACACAGGAAAAGCCCCGGGAAAATTTGAATTTGAATTCCTTTTCCTGTCTGGCCAGTTTGAATCTCATTTCCTGTCTGGACATCGTGGCGAGCTCAGCAGCACTGGCAACGATGCAGAGCTCTCCAGCACTGATGGCAGTGCAATCTCAGAATAGAAAGAGGGCCCCAGCATGGACTGATCGGGAAGTCTTGGATCTCATCGCTGTGTGGGGCGATGAGTCCGTGCTTTCCGAGCTGCGATCCAAAAGACGGAATGCAAAGATCTATGAGAAGATCTCTAAAGACATGGCAGAGAGAGGATACAGCCGGGATGTAACGCAGTGCCGCGTGAAAATCAAGGAGCTGAGGCAAGGCTACCAGAAGACCAAAGAGGCAAACGGACGCTCCGGATCCCATCCCCAGACATCCCGTTTCTACGAGGCACTGCATTCCATCCTCGGTGCGGCCGCCACCACTACCCCACCACTGACTGTGGACTCTGAGGATGGGATAGTGTCCACGGCCGGATCCTCACACATGTTACCGGACGGGGAAGATGAGGAAGGAGATGAGGAGGACGAGGCAGTCGACAGCGCTCACAACGCTGATTTCCCCGACAGCCAGGATCTCTTCATCACCCTTACAGAGATCCCCTACCAACCCTCCCCAGCCGTTACCCCGGACACAGAATCTGGTGAAGGATCATCCAGTAAGTGTTGTAAACATCTAAACATTTATTTGTAACAGAACATGATTATTAACAATTTAAAAAATGGGTTTCTCATGATTACTTTGATTAACTTAACGGTTCAGTCATGGGCAGTGCAACTATTTGAAAAAAATCTAGCAATGTCCGGTTTGGCATGATTGTCCTGCCCAAGCCGCTCTACTGTTTAGTCCCTGCTACTGCAGCTACAGTAAGATGCGGTCTATATGTCCGGGGATGGAGTAGAAATCCTCCTGGGACATCTCAAGGAAGCTCTCCTGCAGGTAATTTGAAATCCGCTGCATTAGGTTCTTGGGGAGAGCGGCCTTACTGGGTCCTCCGTAGTAGGACACGTTGCCGCGCCACGAGACTAGCAAGTACTCCGGAATCATTGCTTGGCACAGCATGGCGGCATACGGCCCTGGTCTTTGAAGGCTTTCCCGGAGCATTCTCTGTCTGTCGCTCTCAGAGATCCTCATGAGGGTGATGTCGCTCATGATGACCTGCTTTGAATGAGGTAGGGGAATGTTAGTGTTGGGACTGCTTTACCGTTCCTTTACAGAACTGTAACCGCTGGTTTGCAGCCACGCGGTGGAGGCGGGAGAGGGTCAGCCGAAACGGATCGTTCCCGGGGACAGCCGCGAGGGTGTGGGACAGGAGCAGACTTCCTGCTTGCCGGATTGCTGGCAGCAGGGACCGACATTGATTTCAATGTGAAATGAGGCCATTGCTAATATTAAAGTTTTAAGCTGCCACGAATCTACGGCTTACCATGTCTGCGTGCAAGAGCAATTCCGTTGTCCTGACAGGGTTCTCAAAAGTGCTCTGCAAAACCCCAGACACTGAATGCGAAGGCCGAGAATTCGACCTTGTGCTGAGTGCGCATGTGATAGGTGCTGTGCATGGTCCTGTTCACAGAGAAAGACTATGTTCTTTGTTCACAAGTACATTTATCTTTCTGAGGAATTCACTCCCTTTTTCCCATTCCCACAGCCCCATCTGCGACTGTCTCACAACCTAGCCTGTCATCACACTCCCAGAGGCTAGGGAGGATTAGGCATAAGAAGAAGAGGACACGGGAGGACATGTTCTCAGAGCTTATAGCCTGCTCCCAAGCCCAGGCAGCACAGCAGACCCAGTGGCGGGAGAACTTGTCCCAAATGCACCAAGCCAACATGGATCGGGAGGAGAGGTGGCGTCAGGAAGACCAGCAGGCGACTCAAACCCTGCTTGGACTACTGAGGGAGCAAACGGACACGCTCCGGCGCCTTGTGGATGTTCTGCAGGAACGGAGGCAGGAGGACAGAGCCCCGCTGCAGTCCATCTCTAACCGCCCTCCCCTGCCACCAAGTCCCATACTCCCTTCACCCAAAGTGCACACAAGGAGAGGCGGCAGAGTCCCTGCTAACTCTCACTCCACCCCTGCAGAGAGCTCGAGCAGCAGAAGGCTCTCAGTCCCCAAAGTTTGACAAGTTCTTTCCTTCCCGCCTGACACAAGCCCCCGTCCAAGTTTCACTTCCCAGTCCCATGTGTAGTTGATAATAAAAAATATGTTTCTGTTAACTACTGTTTCCATCATGTTCTTTTGGAGGAGGGGGGGAAAGGGGGTTGGTAATTGGACAGGACAGTCACCTTTGGCAGGGTACATAGGCGGGGGCAGGCACAGCAGCAGGGCACATACATAGTGCAGTGATGCAGTGACTACTTACCCTGGTTAGTCTGGGAGGTTCTTTTCATGTTATGTGGTGGGGGGTGGGTTGCTCTGTGACTTTGTGGCAGGGGAGGGCAGTTAGAGATCTTAAGCGGCGGTCCTTAGGCAGGATCACAGAGCCACACAGCAGGGGATCTGTAACCGTCCCCCCCCTGCCACAAAGTCACATAGCCCCCCCCATACACACAGTCCCTATCAGGAGGGGTGACAGGCTCCGTTGAAAGAACCATCCCACCGCAGCGGAGCCTGTCAGTCCTTGAGTTTAGAAGCTGCATTCGCGCGACTACACTACACCCGCTCCGCACCACACTCTGCGTCCCAGTTTTTAAAAATTCCCGCGAAAACAGTATTAAAGAAAACGGTGTGCTTTATCAAAGTAGAACTATTTTTATTTTGAAACGTGTGTTGGGAGTGGGGTGAAGGCTTCTCTGTACACAAAATTAGAAAGTCACAGGTTACCCTGCTCACTGTGGAACTTTGCTTTCAAAGCCTCCCGGATGCACAGCGCTTCCCGCTGGTCTCTTCTAATCGCCCGGCTGTCTGGCTGTGAGTAATCAGCAGCCAGGCTACTTTCCTCAACCTCCCACCCCGCCATAAAGGTCTCCCCCTTGCTCTCACAGAGATTGTGGAGCACACAGCAAGCCGATATAACAATGGGGATATTGGTTTCGCTGAGATCACAGCGAGTCAGCAAGCTTCTCCATCTCCCCTTGAGACGGCCAAAAGCACACTCCACCACCATTCTGCACTTGCTCAGCCGGTAGTTGAAGAGTTCTTTTTCAGTGTCCAGGGCACCTGTATAGGGCTTCATGAGCCAGGGCATTAGCGGGTAGGCTGGGTCCCCGAGGATGACTATAGGCATCTCCACATCCCCAACAGTTATTTTGTGGTCCGGGAAGTAAATACCTTGCTGCAGCCGTCTAAACAGACCAGAGTTCCTGAAACACGAGCGTCATGAACCTTGCCCGGCCATCCCACGTAGATGTTGGTAAAACGTCCCCTGTGGTCCACCAGTGCTTGCAGCACCATGGAAAAGTAGCCCTTTCTGTTAATGTACTGGCTGGCCTGGTGGTCCGGTGCCAGGATAGGGATGTGAGTTCCATCTATGGCCCCACCGCAGTTTGGGAATCCCATCGCTGCGAAGCCATCTATGATCGCCTCCAAGTTTCCCAGGGTCACTACCTTTGGCAGCAGTACATCAACGATTGCCTTGGCTACTTGCATCACAACAACCCCCACGGTAGATTTGCCCACCCCAAACTGGCTCGCGACTGACCGGTAGCAGTCAGGCGTTGCAAGCTTCCAGAGGGCTATGGCCACTCGCTTCTGGACAGTCAGGGCTGGTCGCATCCGGGTGTCATTGCGCTTCAGGGCAGGGGACAGCAACTCACAAAGTTCAAGGAAAGTTCCCTTCCGCATGCGGAAGTTTCGCAGCCACTGTGATTCATCCCAGACCTGCAGCACTATGCGGTCCCACCACTCAGTGCTTGTTTCCCGTGCCCAGAATCGCCGTTCCACGGCATCAACATGACCCATTGCCACCGTGATGTCCTCGGCGCTGGGTCCCCTGCTTTCTGAGAGGTCTGTGCTACTCTCAGACTTCAGCCCATCACCGCGTTGACGTAGCCTCCTCGCCTGACTTTTCTGCATCTGCCTCAGGGCAACCTGTATGATAAGCTGCGAGGCGTTGAGAGCGGCCACAACTGCAGCGATGGTTGCAGCGGGCTCCATGCTCACAGTGCTGTGGCGTCCGCGCTGTCAATGACTTGAAAAGTGCGCGAAATGATTTCCCGCCGGCGCTTTCAGGGAGGGAGGGAGGGCGGGAGTGATGGACGGATGACGACAGTTACCCAAAAGCACCCTGGCCCCTTTTTTTTTTACCCAGAAGGCAGTTGCGGCTCCACCCAGAATTCCAATGGGCGGCGGGGACTCCGGGAACTGTGGGATAGCTGCCCTCAGTGCACCGCTTCCAATGTCGACGCTTTCCCCGTTAGTGTGGACTCACAAAGTCGAATTACTGTGCTTAGTGTGGACACACACGTTCGACTTTGCAATATCGATTCAAAATATTCGATTTAAGTAAAATCGAACTACTCTCGTAGTGTAGACAAGGCCTAAGGCTTATTTTCTAAACCTTTAATCGTTCTCGTGGCTCTTCTCTGAACCCTCTCCAATTGATCAATATCCTTCTTGAATTGTGGACACTAGACCTTGATACAGTATTAGAGCAGTGGTTGCCAAATACAGAGTTAAAATAACATCTTTGCTCCTACTGAAGATTATCTAATTTGTGCATTTCAGGATTGCATTAGCTGTTTTGGCCACAGTACCACACTGGGGATCTCATGTTCACCTGACTATCCACCAGGACCCCCAAATCGTTTTCAGAGTCACTGCTTCTCAGGATAGAGTCTCCCATCCTGTAAGTATGGCCTCCATTCTTTGCTCCTAGATGTATACATTACGTTTAGCCATATTAAAATGCATATTGTTTGCTGGCACCCAGTTTACCAACCGATACAGATTGCTCTCTGTCAGTGACCTATCCTCTTCCTTATTTATCACTCCTGCAATTTGTTATCTGCAAACTTTCAGTGCTAATTTTATGCCTTCTTCGAGGTCATTTACAAAAATGTTAAATAGAATAGGGCCAAGAATAGGTCCCTGTGGTACCGCAGTAGACACCACACCCATTTGATGATGATTACCTATTTACAGTTACATTTTGAGACATCTCAGCCAGCTTTTAATCCATTAATATGTGCCATGTTAGTTTTATCTTGTCAGTTTTTTATTCAAAATGTGTTGAGTACCAAGTCAAATACCTTACAGAAATCTATAGTACATCAATACTATTACCTTTATCAACCAAATTTGTAATCTCACTAATATATAGTTTGACAGGATCTGTTTTCCATAAATCCATATTGATAGGGATATATTACCCTCCTTTAATTGTTTATTAATTGAGTCCCATATCAGCCACTCCATTATCTTGCCTGGGATCCATGTCAGACTAGCAGGCCTATAATCACCCAGTCATCTCTCTTAAAAATACTGGAAGAAAGCCAATCTTCTGGAACTTCCCTGCTGTTCCAAGACTTATTGAAAATCAACATTAATGATCCGGTAAGCTCCTCAGTTAGCTCTTTTAAAACTCTTGGATGCAAGTTATCCAGACCTACTGATTTTAAAATGTCTGACTTCAGTAGCTGCTGTTTAACACCCTCCTGAGATACCAATGGAATAGAAAGTGTTATATAATATGATATCTGGTGGTTTTTTTTGTTTTTGTTTTTTTATCCAAATAGAGAGCAGAAACATTTACCGAATACTTTTCCTTTTCTGCATTATATTTGATGATTCTATCATTTCCAACCAGTAATGCCTTGTTAGGATTCTTTTTTCAACAATATACTTTAAAAAATCCTTCTTGTTCTTAATTCTGCTGGCCATAGAGTTCTCCTTGTGTCCCTTTGCTTCCCTTATCAAGTTTCTACAATTCCTAGTTTCTGATTTATATTCATTGCTATTTATATTCATTTATATTCATTCCCCTTTCTTCCATTTGTTTATATATATTATATATAGCTGTCTTTACTTCCCTTCTAAACCAAATTAGTTTTTTAACCAATCCAGCCTTCTTCCTCAGTTGTGGCTTTTTGAGCATCTAATAAAGTGTTCTTAAACAATTCCAAATGATCAGTCACATTTTTTGATTAAATTCTTCCTCCCAGTTGATTTGGCTCATAATTGTTTTCAGCTTTGTGAAGCCCCAAGTATATATATGTATATCATTGGCCTCGACTTTAGTGTGCAAACAGAATATAAATGTGATCAAGTCATGATTGTACTGAAGTTACTGCTAACTGATCACAGAACTAAAAATTCCTCTTTATCTGTCAAGATGAGGTCTCGTATAGACTGCTTTCATGTTGGATGTAATGCTTTCTGAGTTAGGAAATTTACCTGTAATATACCAAGGATGTTTTAATACTGGCATCATGAGACCTCCAGCATACATTACTCATACTGAAGTATTCCAGGATCACACAGCAATTTTTTCCTACACATTATAGGAGCCACTCATCCTGTTCATTAGCGTGATTTGGTGGTCTGTAGCAGACACAGATCAATACCCCATCTTGTGCTCTATCTGTTAGGACATTGATTTGTAAATATTCAAGATAATTTTCTTCCTGGTTATCAGTGATAGGAAAGAGGTAATGCCATTTTGGACATAGTGCCACTCCCCCTCCACTTTTGCCCACTCGATTTTCCTAAATAGGTTGTAACCTTTGATTTTTAACATTCCAATCATGGGAATCATCCCACCATATTTCACAACCACCAACCAGATAAAATTTATGTTCATGAATGAGAAATTCCTATTCCTCTTGTTTGTTACCCAGGCTCCTAGCATTGGTGTATAGGCAATTCAATAATCTGTCAATTAATCGCAGTTAACTCACGCGATTCACTAAAAAAAAATTAATCGCACTTTATAACAATAGAATACCAATTGAAATTTATTAAATATTTTTGGATGTTTTTCTACATTTTCAATATTGATTTCAATTACAACACAGCATACAAAGTGCATGGTGCTCACTTTATATTTGTTATTACAAATATGCACTGTAAAAATGATAAACAAGAGATATAGTATTTTTCAATTCACCTCATACAAGTACTGAAGTGCAATCTTTTTATCGTAAAAATGTAACTTACAAATGCAGATTTATTTATTTTTTGGTTACATAACTGCACTCAAAAACAAAACTGTGTAAAACTTTAGAGCCTACAAGTCCACTCAGTCCTACTTCGTATTCTGCTAATTGCTAAGACAAACAAGTTTGTTTACATTGACGGGAGATACTGCTGCCTGCTTCTTATTTACAGTGTCACCTGAAAGTGAGAACAGGTGTTTGCATGGCACTTTCGTAGCTGGCATTGCAAGGTATTTACATGCCAGATATGCTAAACATTCGTATGCCCCTTCATGCTTCGGTCGCCATTCCAGAGGACATGCTTCCATGCTGATGATGCTTGTTAAAAAAATAATGCATCAATTAAATTTTGACTGTACTTCTTGGGGGGAGAATTGTGTGTCATCTTCTGTTTTACCCACATTCTGCATATATTTCATGTTATAGCAGTCTCGGATGATGACCCAGCATATGGGGGGGAGGGATAGCTCAGTGGTTTGAGCATTGGCCTGCTAAACCCAGGGTTGTGAGTTCAGTCCTTGAGGGGGCCACTTGGGGATCTGGGGCAAAATCAGTACTTGGTCCTGCTACTGAAGGTAGGGGGCTGGACTCGATGACCTTTCAAGGTCCCTTCCAGTTCTAGGAGATGGGATATCTCCATTAATTATTATGTTCATTTTAAGAACATTTCACAGCAGATTTGACAAAACGCAAAAAAAGTATCGATGTGAGATTTCTAAAAATAGCTGCAGCACTCGACTCGAGGTTTAAGAATCTGAAGTGCTGTCCAAAATCTGAGAGGGACGAAGTGTGGAGCATGCTTTCAGAAGTCTTAAAAAAGTGACACTCCGATGCAGAAACTACAGAACCCAAACCACCAAAAAAGAAAATCAACCTTCTGCTGGTGGCATCTGACTCAAATGATGAAAACGAACATGCATCGGTCTGCTCTGCTTTGGATTGTTATGAAGCAGAACCCATCATCAGCATGGACGCATGTCCTCTGGAATGGTGGTTAGAGCATGAAGGGATATATGAATCTTTAGTGCATCTGGCACGTAAATATCTTGCAATGCCAGCTACAACAGTGCCATGCAAATGCCTGTTCTCACTTTCAGGTGACATTGTAAACAAAAAGCAGGCAGCATTATCTCCTGCAAATTGTAACCAACCTTATTTGTCTGAGTGATTGGCTGACCAAGAAGTGGGACTGAGTGGACTTGTAGGCTCTAAAGGTTTACACTGTTTTGTTTTTGAATGCAGCTTTTTTTTTTTTTTTTTTTTTTACATAATTCAACATTTGTAAATTCAACTTTCATAAGAGATTAAACTACAGTACTTGGATGAGATGAATTGAAAAATATTTTTTTGTTTACAGTGCAAATATTTGTAATAAAAAATATAAAGTGGGCACTGTGCACTTTGTATTTTGTGTTGTAACTGAAATTAATATATTTGAAAATGTAGTAAACATCTAAAAATATTTAAAATAAATGGTATTCTATCGTTGAACAGCGTGATTAATCGCGGTTAATTTTTTTAATCGCGTGACAGCCCTAATTTCTACTCTTCATGTCCTTTGGTTCCTTAATTAATTTTGTTCTCAACATTTCAGTTGTGTGCTGAGTGCTCATATCTTCCCTCTTTTTACCCCCTCCACTCCCCTGCTCCTTTTGTTATTAGTTTAATGTCCTCTTGACTACTCCAGCCAGCCTGTCTTCCTTCCAAACTATTCAGCTGCTCGCCACATAGAAGGTAGACCAACGTTCCACAAAACCAAAACCTTCCACCACCTACCTAGCCAGCAGTTCACTTCCAGAATCTTCTGCCTGTGGTCTTCTTTTGTTCGTAGGACAGGAAGGATCTCCGAGAAGATCTCTTGCTCATTCTTCAGCAAGCTTCTGAGTTCCTTGATGTCATCTATTATCTGCAAGATATCCCGTGAAACAGTGTCATTACTGCAGATATGAAGCAACACCAATGGATCCTTTCCTGTTGACTTAAAAAGCCTGTCTAATCTTAGAGTGACAGTCCTACTGTCTGCCTGTTCCTTGCAGAATGTTTGGGTTCTTGTGCGTATTGAATCTTCCTTGGACAGTTGGAGGACTCTGTGATTTTTCTTGTAGGTGGGGCTGAGTTGCTGTCCACAGGTGTGTCACATACATCTCTCCATTCCCTTGAACCAACTGGATCATGAGAGGTGTTGTCCACAGTTTCCATGTTTTGGATGTGGTATCAATTGGAAACTTTTAGCTGTGGAATTCCTTCTAGTCCTGTTCTCTATCTCCAGTCATGTAGACTGTCACTTTGACCTCTTGCCTCCAGTGGTTATGTGCTCCAAGGCTTCCTTTTTGACTTCCTCTCTCTCCAGTTCTTCAGTGGCAAGCTCCTTTCTTTCTTGAATCAGGGATGCTGATACTTCCTGAGCCTAACTATATGGGATGTCCTCAGCTTCTCTGATTCTCAGTAGCATTTCTACTTGCTCCTCCAATCCAAGAATCTTCTCCTCCAACACAGCCACCAGCTTGCACTTGCTTCACAGGAAGTCCCTTCTGGGTTCAGGTATGAAAGAAAACATGGCACATCCATTGCATGCACCACCACTGTTCATTGCTGGCTATCTTGAAATCACGCGTAGAGCTGACACTGGAAGGAAAGTTTCTCACGTTCCCTTTCCAAATGCCCTTTGAAACTCCCTGTTAGCTGTCTCTGTTTATGGCTCTCAAGTTCACCTGACAAGTGACTCTTTATAGTCCAAATCTCCTTGCTTAGCTCCGCCTCTCTCCACCAAGGAGCAATTAACCACTCAGAGACTGCTAACAGCAGAGTTGATCAAAGCTCTGAGGCTTAGAGCTGTGTGGCCTTTACCAAGCCACCAGCAAACAAGCCTGTCTCATCTACTTATTCAAGGGCCCACTGCCCAGCTATGCAGCCTGTACACAAAGAGCAAATAAACAGTCAAACAACCAACCCACAGACAGACCAAACACACCACTTACGAAGTCCCACTACCTCCAAGCACAGAGTCCCCAGTTACGCCCTCCGGAACTCCACTGTTAGCTGCATCTGTTTGTGGCTCTTGGGTTCACCTAGTACAGGAGTCAGCAACCTTTCAGAAGTGGTGGGCCGAGTCTTCATTTATTCACTCTAATTTAAGGTTTCACGTGCCAGTAATACATTTTAACGTTTTTAGAAGGTCTCGTTCTATAAGTCTATAATATATAACTAAACTATTGTTGTATGTAAAGTAAATAAGGTTTTAAAAATGTTTAAGAAACTTCATTTAAAATTAAATTAAAATGCAAAGGCCCCCGGAGCAGTGGCCAGGACCTGGGCAGTATGAGTGCCACTGAAAATCAGCTCGCGTGCCGCCTTCGGCACGTGTGCCATAGGTTGCCTACCCCTGACCTAATACATGACCTTTTTTATACCAAATCTCCCTGCCTAGCCAGCGTATCTCCGCTCCTCATCACCAGGGAGCTATTGACCACTAAAACTGCAAACGGCAGTGCTGATGAAAGCTCCAAGTGACCTTTACCAAGGCACTAACCAACAGATCTCTGTCAGATGCCTACTCAGGCCCATGACCCTGGCCCCTGCCAAGGATGAAAAGTGTTTACTCTTCTGACGATTTTTAACATTCTGTTCTGAAGATTTTGAAGCTGTAATGAATTAGGTGGATCCACTCCTGCTCAGGGTGTTTAAGGGCTCAGCTGACCCTCCCCCCCCTTCAAATGCACTTGTGTAGCTCTCCTTTAATGCCTGTCAAGTGTATGTAGAACAATAACTTCCTTTTAGATGTGTGAAAGACAGGGTGGGGGAGGTAATATCTTTTATTGAACCAACTTCTGTTGGTGAGAGAGACAAGCTTTCAAGCTACACGGAGCTCTTCCTCAGGTCTGGGAAAGGTACTCAGAGTGTCGCAGCTAAATCTAAGGTAGCACATATTCCAAGGGACCGTTCAAGGTGAAGTGGTCTGTTAACACCCCTGTAGTCGTAGGACGAAATAAGCCATAAATCCAATGCTTTATTAAGACCATGTTTTTTAGGCTAGGTCTACACTAAAGACTTTACAGTGGCACAGCTGTACCAATGCAGCTGCCATTGTAAGATCTCTCATGTAGCCCCTCTATGTCAATGTGAGAGAGCTCTCCCGTCAACATAATTAAACCATCCCCAATGAGCAGCGGTAGCTATGTCGGCAGAAGAGCGTCTCCCACCGACATAGATTCTAGGACTGGAAGGGACCTCGAGAGATCATCGAGTCCAGTCCCCTGCCCGCATGGCAGGACCAAATACTGTCTAGACCATCCCTGATAGACACTTATCTAACCTACTCTTAAATATCTCCAGAGATGGAGATTCCACAACCTCCCTAGGCAATTTATTCCAGTGTTTAACCACCCTGACAGTTAGGAACTTTTTCCTAATGTCCAACCTAGACCTCCCTTGCTGCAGTTTAAGCCCATTGCTTCTTGTTCTATCCTTAGAGGCTAAGGTGAACAAGTTTTCTCCCTCCTCCTTATGACACCCTTTTAGATACCTGAAAACTGCTATCATGTCCCCTCTCAGTCTTCTCTTTTCCAAACTAAACAAACCCAGTTCTTTCAGCCTTCCTTCATAGGTCATGTTCTCAAGACCTTTAATCATTCTTGTTGCTCTTCTCTGGACCCTTTCCAATTTCTCCACATCTTTCCAGAACTGGACACAATACTCCAGCTGAGGCCTAACCAGAGCAGAGTAGAGCGGAAGAATGACTTCTCGTGTCTTGCTCACAACACACCTGTTAATGCATCCCAGAATTATGTTTGCTTTTTTTGCAACAGCATCACACTGTTGACTCATATTTAGCTCGTGGTCCACTATAACCCCTAGATCCCTTTCTGCCGTATTCCTTCCTAGACAGTCTTTTCCCATTCTGTGTGTGTGAAACTGATTTTTTTCTTCCTAAGTGGAGCACTTTGCATTTGTCTTTGTTAAACTTCATCCCGTTTAACTCAGACCATTTCTCCAATTTGTCCAGATCATTTTGAATTATGACCCTGTCCTCCAAAGCAGTTGCAATCCCTCCCAGTTTGGTATCATCCGCAAACTTAATAAGCATATTTTCTATGCCAATATCTAAGTCGTTAATGAAGATATTGAACAGAGCCGGTCCCAATACAGACCCCTGCGGAACCCCACTCGTTATGCCTTTCCAGCAGGATTGGGAACCATTAATAACAACTCTCTGAGTATGGTTATCCAGCCAGTTATGCACCCACCTTATAGTAGCCCCATCTAAATTGTATTTGCCTAGTTTATTGATAAGAATATCATGTGAGACCATATCAAATGCCTTACTAAAGTCTAGGTATACCACATCCACAGCTTCTCCCTTATCCACAAGGCTCGTTATCCTATCGAAGAAAGCTATCAGATTGGTTTGACATGATTTGTTCTTTACAAATCCATGCTGGCTGTTCCCTATCACCTTCCAAGTGTTTGCAGATGATTTCCTTAATTACTTGCTCCATTATCTTCCCTGGCACAGAAGTTAAACTAACTGGTCTGTAGTTTCCTGGGTTGTTCTTATTTCCCTTTTTATAGATGGGCACTATATTTGCCCTTTTCCAGTCTTCTGGAATCTCTCCCGTCTCCCACGATTTTCCAAAGACAATAGCTAGAGGCTCAGATACCTCCTCTATTAGCTCCTTGAGTGCTAATAGAGACATAACATCTGTGCTTCTGTCTATGTAACTTGTCGGTCAGGGGTGTAGGTTTTTTCACACCTCTAAATGACTTAAGTTTTACCGACAAAAGTGCTAGTGTACACAAACATTTTGGCTAGCAAAGTTATGAATTAACAGGGCACTTCACCTTTAATGTTTCCTTAGAATATGTGCTAACTACTTATACTAAACTATCTGTTCAATCTTATACAGTAACTCCTCACTTAACATTGTAGTTATGTTCCTGAAAAATGATTTAAGTGAAACGATGTTAAGCGAATCCAGTTTCCCCATAAGAATGAATGTAAATTTGGGGGGGGGGGGTAGGTTCCAGGGAAATTTTTTTTTGCCATACAGTACAGTACTATAGTTGGGAGGTGCTCCTGCCTTACCCCATACAGGCACAGCCCACTGGCACTGGAGACAATGAGGCAGGCAAGGAGGCTGAAGGTGCTGTAGGCTAGGAGAAATACACTGTGCAGCGGCAGCTTCCCCTACTCTGCAAGCACCAGGGGCTGGGGGCTTAACCCTTGCCCGCCCACGCCACCCCTTTCCCCAAGCCCCCACCCTTAACCCGCCTCTTCTCCCCCCCCCCTTTAGTCTGCACGCCACGTCCTCGCTCTTCCCCTGCCCGTGGCAATCAGCTGGTTTGCGACATTCGGGGGGGGGGAGGAGCGAGGATTCAGCGCGCAGGCTCCCCCTGCCTCCTGCCCGCAGCGATCAGCTGGCTTGCAGCGTTTGGGAGGCAGGGAAGGGAGGGGGAGCCTGCGCACCGAGTCCTCGCTCCCCCCCCTTCCTCCTGAACGCAAGCCAGCTGATTGCCGCGGGCAGGAGGCAGGGGAGTGTGGGGGAAGGTGCTGATCCGTGGGGTCTGCTGGCGGGAGGCACTGTGGGGGGGGGGCGTAGGGGAGCTGATAAGGGGGCTGCCAGCTGTGGACAAAGTAGGCAGCCAAACGACATTATAGCAAAGCATTGCACAACTTTAAGTGGAGCATATTCTGTAATTGAGCAGGGACGTAAGATCGAAACAACATTAAGCGAGAGGATGTTAAGTGGGGAGTTATTGTATTTAGCTGTGACACTCTTATGCTCCTGAGGGCATTCTGCACCAAAAAATTAAAAATTCTGCGCACTATATTTTAAAATTTTGCAAAATTCTGCATATTTTATTTGTCAAAATAACTCTGTCAGTAAATATGTCTGTAACAATCCAGACACACACACACACAGATATATATTTTCCTCCAGGAGTAGAGTTAGAGACCCCTACAACAACCCAGTTTCTGTTTCTCTGCCCCCTCCCGCACAGAACCCAGTTGCAGGGCACCCTCCAGTCCAGACTCCTGCATCCCCTCTTCTCCAGAGCCCAGCTGTGGACTCCCTCCCCACCACCAGCCACCCCCACCTCCCTCAAGAGCTCAGGGATCCAGAGGAAGAAACAGCCAGATGCTGAGTCCTGGGCTTGTATGGAGTTTCCTGCAGGATGCTTCCTTCCTTCAGGGCATGTTGAGAACTGTAGCTGCTGAGAACCCTCTAGCCCCCCCCCCCCCCCCCCCGGCAGTGTCTTCTACAATTACTCCTCACTTAACGTTGTAGTTCTGTTCCTGAAAATTGCGACTTTAACAATGTTAAGATAATCCAATTTCCCCATAAGAATTAATGTAAACGAGGGGGTTAGGTCCCAGGGAAATTTTTTTCACGAGACAAAAGACACTCTCTCTACACACACACACACACACACACACACACACACACACACACACACACACACACACAC
>NC_048306.1:104815217-104868525 GCF_013100865.1 Trachemys scripta elegans | reverse complement strand
GTGTGTGTGTGTGTGTGTGTGTGTGTGTGTGTGTGTGTGTGTGTGTGATGCGCATTTCCCCTTTAAGTATGAAGAGTGGGGTCAGAAGTACATTGCCTTGTTAATTAGATCAGCTAGCTGAGACCAGACTGCTGCTGCCTGGAAGCTCCCTCTGTCATGTGTCCCCCCCGCTCTATGGAAGATGGGGTAAGTGGGGTGCAGGGGGGAGGGGCACACCCTGATATTAGCCTCCCCCTTTTCCTCCCCCCCCTCACTCAGCAAGCAGGAGTCTCAGGGAGCAGCCCCAAGGCAGAGGGCAGGAGCAGCACATGGCAGTGCTGGGGGCGGGGACAGCTGCAATTGCTAGCCTGCTGGGCAGCTGCTGCACAGGGAACTTAGGGGACCGGGGAGCTGATTGGGGGGGATGTCGATCCACCCTGGTTCCAACTACCCACCAGCTAGCTCCGCCGGGCTGCTCTTCTTGCAAGAGGTGGACAAAGCAGGCGGCTGCCAAACAACATTAGAAGGGAGTATTGCACAACTTTAAACAAGTATGTTCCCTAATTGATCAGCAACGAAACAACGTTAACTGGGACGACTTTAAGTGAGGAGTTACTGTATTTGTGAGCTGGGTTCTGCTGGATCCAGCGGCTCCTAGTGGCAGCCAGCAGCTCTGCAGCCCATTTCTGAGGGGAAAAAAATGAAATTCTCTGTGCACAACATTAATTTCTGAGAAAATTCTGCATTGCACAGTGGTGCAGAATCCCCCCAAGAGTAACTTAGTACCTTTCCCAGACCCGAAGAAGAGCTCTGTGTAGCTCGAAAGTTTGTCTGTCTCACCAACAGAAATTGGTCTACTAAAAAATATTACTCACCCACCTTATCTGTCTCATATCCTGGGACTGATCACAGCACCAACAACACTGTATACAACATTCAGTATGTCTGTCCTGCAGACTGTATTCTGTCTTGCCTCTATTTCCTTGTTTTCCCCTGTCTGTCTGTATCCATCTGTTATCTCCTGTCTTATACTTAGATTGTGAGCTCTTTGGGGCAGAGACTGCCTTCTTTTTCTGTGTTTGTACAGTGGGTAGCACATTGGGGTCTGGGTCCATGACTGGGCTCCTAGACACTACATTACTATTAATAAAAAAGAAATTAGGTTTACTGAACTGTGGGGTGGGCTCGAAGACTGGTTGTGAAGATGAAAGCAGCATGCTCTGCTGTGAGACTAATTGCATCGGCATGTGTGCATGTACCCATCTTGACGTTTGTTTTATATCTAGGATTTTCTTTTTCTAGGTCCGAGGAGTTTGAAACTAGTCTCCTAGGGTCAGACAATAACAATGAGTGCTTCAGTGATTCTTCTACTTCTTCCAAGGGTCGAGTGAGCGGGAGCTCAGAATCTGGGGGCAAGCGGACTATTCGCAGACCCACTGACTGGCTGGAAATGAGGGGAATAAAAACCAATATTAATAAATCCTCAGAGAAGAAAGGTACTTTAGAGCCTTAGTACTGGGCAAAGCTGTCTTCTCACTGATTCTTTTAATCAAGATTGAATGTCTTTCTGAAAGATATGCTACAGTTCATCCACAAGTTATAGTCTTAGTAGTGTCTTTTCTAGGCTAAAGAAGAAGAACTGTCTCCACTGCAGAACTTGCTGATAAAATTCTATGGTCACTTTTGTGCAGAAGGTCAGGCTAAATGATCTGGCCTTTAAGATCAATTAAACTATGATTACAGGTCTGCTTTGTCTGTGGGTGAGAGCTCTGCCAGTGCTTCGGGAGAATGCTTTGCATAGGAATTTTAAAACTAGGCTAGAAAATAGAAATAACACTAGAACATATACAAAAGAGAGCAAGCCAGCAGTGGTCCTGGGGGTTAGAAATGGGCACGAAGTTGTCCTTTCCATTTCTAACATCTGTTATTTTCTGATTTAGAATGAGCTAGGACCTTTTGTATTAATGTACTAATGCATCTTGCATGTCATATCCCATGAGGTGAAACCTGTTAGTTAATGATGGGGAAGACCTCTGATATTCAGGTGTCTATGCTGGATGAAAACTGGGGCAGTGTGAAAGGAGGCAGGAACTTGGCTGAGAAGGTTCTGCATGTGTAGGGATTGGTCATATGTCAGTTGAAAACCTGTCTTTGAGACACCAGTACACAGCAGGGGGGGAAATCGCAGTAGTGCTAGCCCTAGGCATTCAAATATCATGAAATTGGCTTAAAAATCATATTTTAAAAAAAGTTTGTTTCTTTGGATTTTCCTTTTGGTTTTTGAGTTCTTACAGTCCACTTGGGTGCAACCATGAGAGTAGAACCTTGTTGGGTTTTTTTAACATGAAAGTAGAGATTTTCATGTAATTGGATCACTCCAGGAGCTGGGACTTAAAGACAAACACAAAATATCACAAGAGTCATGCTAAAACAATAAGAGTTGGCAACTCTGATTTTTGAGAGGAAAGATCCCATGTGTATGCTGCATCAGCATTTGTGTGTCCTATGTGTGGGTTTCTTCCCCAGTGCGCTAAGTAGGGGAGCCCTGTCTGTGTTCATGGTGTCTCAGTGCCTTACAGCAAGCAGAATGCAAACTAGGCAGTAATGGGTGGTCAGATGAGCCTTCCTGGAATCTCTTCTGTTATGGATGAGGCGCTTCCCCCTGAGAATGGCTGTAGTGGGCAGGTGATTTACATGAGCCAATACAAACTCTGTAGCAGTCTCTGCAGCAGTTTCATGACTAATGGGGACCTGACTGGAAATTTTGGGAGCAGCAGCTGAGCGTCAGTTTTAAATGCTGGTTGCCAGTTCCTTGTTCTGGACATGGGCCTCAGGATCCCAAATAAGGGGCTCCTCCCTGCATCTTTTCTCCTGATTTGGCCCCCATTTCCATGCATATTGCAGAGGAGCAAACTCTTCCGAAAGGTGTTTTATACTCCTTGTCTCAAACTTTCCAGTGGATTCTCCATCCTCTTGGTTCTGGCAGTGGGGTGTGTGTGGCTTCTCTCTTTTTGCGTAGAACTGGGGAGCAGTGCGGCACTTCCAGTCCTTTCAAGGTCCTTCGAAAAATTCTACTTTCCTGACAGAACAACCATTGGTTCAGTGTTCGCCACTTAACTCACCCTTTTTCCACTTGTTGAGTCTTCCTTTGGCTTCCCTTTGACTAGGATTGTATGCAGTTCGGCAACTATGAAACCCAGGGACAAAGCATGTTGAGTATCCATTACAGAAGGAGTTCATCCCAAACCTAACAGCTTTCTGTTTCTGGTCTGTACTGACCACCAAATCAGTTTCAGCTCCAGCTGAGGGTTGGACAGGGTGAAACCCACTTGTACTTTCTTAGTGTAGACAGGGCCCAGGTCTTCAGCCTTGTTCCTCATAAGTCCCCGAGGTGCATGTGGCTGTTCTGTGTTACTGCTTACCTGGCTGTGAGCAGTTGGTGGTGATACCCTTCAGATCTCTGACTATTCTTTCTGGTTCTCATGTCAGCTGTACTCCTTACCTCCCACTTGCACACAAGTGGTTGCTTCCTGTCTTAGGGTAAGCTGGCCCTTTAAGAGGGTTGAGGCTCAGTTGCACCTGTGCCTGCCTACCCAGGTGGAGGAAATGAGCGAAGTCATATGACTAAACTAGGCATGATGGAGAAATAAGAGGAGCTGGTGATTCAGTCATAGAGGGACTACAGAGAGAACAGCCCTGGGAGTCAGTGCTGTATAAAAGAGTTTGTTGGGGGGGGATCTGGGAGGGATGAAAGATTAGGAAGAGGGCAGTGGGTTGGAGGGACAGGCCATTTGACACTCCAGGGGGCAGAAAGCCTAGTTGTTTGTGTTCCCAGGAGTGGGAATGCATTGAAGAGGTGAACGAGTTTCCCCAAGCTGCCACCCAGCAATGTGATGACCCCTGAGAACGAGGGGAGGATAGAGAGACTGAACAGAGCCCAGGTGGGCCTAGAGCTCAGCCCAGGAGAAGGGCAGGCTTGGAAGGGAAGATAAACCCTTGGGAAGGAAAGGCTGTGCCCAGCTTAATAGCAGGGCAGAAGACTATTTTGGTTTTGTGTTGGTTTGGACTTTGATATGACTTTTGGGACTTGGCCACAGGGCTAAGTCACCTCAGCAACCAAACCATGTTGAAGACCGAGAGAGCATCACTGGAGATAAGGGGAAACTGAAGCGATGGATGGAGATCAGCTAGGTGTGATGTTACACTCCCCGAGCCTCAGCAGGACTGACTTGTCTTCATTCTCTGACACCTCATAGGAGAATCACCTTCCAGAGGAAAGAGGAAATCTGAGCGAGAGGATGATGAAGATTATGAAGAATTTTCCAGAAAGAAGCAGAAAGTTCCTGGTAATATGAATAACTTGTAGTTCCTAGCCACAGACCTGTGTGTGCTCTCAGCTTCCTGTGTTGTTACCATGTACTGCTGGAGCCACGGTCCTGCACATGCTCTTGGCTACCTTTCTGTTGGGATTGTGCCCTACACAAGCCGCCTGCTGCTGCTGCCGATCTTCTAATCCACAGTGGGGCTGGAGCGGCTCTAAATCTCACTCACCCTTGAAGTTTTAACCAAGCCCCACTGAATGGGAGGTTAAGGTTTTGGACTGGGACCTGGGTTCTATCTCTGGCTTTACCACAGCCTCCCTGAATGGTGTCAGGCAAGTCGCTCAGACCAGATTTTCTGAAGTGGGCACTAATAGCAGGCTCCTTGTTTTCTGGCTGCCCAACTTGATACATAGAGCTTGACTTTCTGAAGTGCTTCAACTCACAGCGTTCGGTCAAGGAGACCCTGTGGATGCTCAGCTCCTTTGATAAGCGAGGTCCTGTGTGTCTTGAGTTGAGCACCCAGAGTCTTGCCAGCTTCCTGAAGTAGGGGTCTGAGACCTTGCTCATGGAATTAGTAATACTAGTCAGTGGAAAAGGTGAAGCTAGAACTCATGGTCTCAAGGCTCTCAACTCACTGTAAATTCCCTTAGGCCAATGGGTATTTTGGTGGGGGAAAGCAACAAGAAGATGTGGAGGAATCCGTATTGTCTCTGTCCTGTCTGTTACTCTAGCTCTGTGCCAATTGTATTGATATAATGCAGGAATTGCAGCAGGGCCTAGGAGCATGAACTGTGCAGATGGAAATTTCAGAAAATTAAAAGCATTCACCATTTTTATATGCCTATTAGAACTCACTGATTTTCCATGTTTTAAAAATGGTGATTTTCCACCATGTTTTTTAACTTGGCCAAATGTGGGTGAATTTTCCCGGGAAAAGCAAAAGGCACCTCTTGGACCCTACTTGCTACTCCAAATCACAGGCTAGAGCTATTCCAAATCGGGGGGGGGGGACTGTAGCTGAAATTAGGCAGTTCTAGTGGAAAATGTAGGTAATCTTCATTGTAGGCATTTCTACAGCCTTGAATATAATAACACTCCACATGACTTACAAAGTAATTTAATCTCCCGCTTCCAATTTATAATTTGCAAAAGATCAGCAAAGCAAGAATTGTTTGCTGGAAAATCTGCAAATAATTGTAATGAACAAATGCAAGAATTTCACAAATAGCCAAAAGGTGTCAAATACATTATTTGTTACTAAGGACTAGAGGTAGGCTATAGTTTGTAACTTTTTCTCTCATGTGCTCACTGATAAGCTATTCCAATAAGTAGTTTTTTATGGTATTGGCTCGGCTCTGCTGAAGCAAAGGCAGAGCTTTTATTATGCTCTCAGCTAGAGCTGTATTTACTTTTTTATATATTTCACGCCATTATAAATGCTGGAGGCAAAGCAGAGTTTGGGGTAGAGGCTGACAGCTCGCGACCCCCCATGTAATAACCTCGTGACCCCCTCAGGGGTCCCAACCCCCAATTTGAGAACCCCTGATCTATCAAATTGGGGGAAATGACTGGAAAATAGCAAATATAGTATGTATATTTAAGAAGGGGGCGGGGGGGAGTTATCTGGGCAACTATAGACCTGGTTTTAGCAGGCCAATGCTCAAACCACTGAGCTATCCCTCCCCCAAAAACCACTCCCTAAAAGGGATGTATCAATGGGTTGTGCTGAAAAGAGAACTATTTAGCTGGAGGGAGGTAACTAATGGAGTTCTTTAAGGATCTGACTTGAGACCAGTCTTTTTTTATTATTTTCATTAACTACTTTAGGACAAAAAGTAGGTGTATGTTAATGACATTTGCTGATGGCACAAAGTTGAGGGGCATTGTCAGTATAGAGGAGGGTTGGAATATTACACAGGAAGAATTGGGTGATCTTGAGGACTGGAAAAATATAAATGGGATGAAATGTAATAGTAAAAAGTGATGTCATGCATTTACTGACTAATAAAAATTTCTGCTATAAGTGGGAACTCTTCATCTGGAATCGGCAAAAGAGCAGAAAGACCTGGGTGTATGTACTGGTCACAAAATGACCACAAGCCACCAATGTTCACGCAGCCATGAAGCGAGATATTTCCAGAAGAGATAGGAAAGTATTAATACTTTTGTACAATGCATTGGTAATACTCCTGTGGAATATTGTGCACAATTCTGGTCACCCATTTTCAAGACAGATCAGTTGAATCTGGAACAGGTGCAGAGAAGGGCTAGTAGGATGATCAGGTGAATGGAGAACCTGTCTGACTAGAGGAGATGAAAAAAGATTAGCTTGTTTAGCCTAGCAAAATGAAGGCTGAGAGGATATTATTGCACTCTGTAAATACATCAAAGGGGTAAACACCAGGGAGGATAAATATTGGCACAAGAACAAGTGGCTATAAACTGACCACTTTAAAATTTGGGGTGGAAATGAGAAGATTTCTGACCATCAGAGGAGTGAGGTTCTGGAGCAGCCTATTAATAGTCTGTTTTCCCTACTACTCCTAACTAGTTTTACAATGGAGTTTGAGACGTTTCTGAACAGGATTATATCATGGGGTTTCCTGCTATAGCAGGGGACTGGACTTGATGATCCAGGAGGTCCCTTCCAGTTCTATGTTCCTTTCATACTTTTCTCCCCACATCCCATTATAGTGGTTGTAGTCTCCTGGGCTGCTCTTCCTATGTGTTCCTGTTGCTTATTCTCTGGGATATGTGGTGTAGGATTCAGAGAAAAATCCCCACCTTTGGAACCTGCTTCCTATGGGGCACACTAGAGCCCCAGTTGCATGAACTTCAGGGTGTCCTGTAGATCACACTCTCTCTTGACTTAGGCCTTTTATGTCTCCATTTGTGCAGTCTTTATTTTTTTAGGGGGGAGGAATAGCTCAATGGTTTGAGCATTGGCCTGCTAAACCCACGGTTGTGAGTTTAATTCTTGAGGGGGCCACTTAGGGATCTGGGGCAAAATCAGTACTTGGTCCTGCTAGTGAAGGCAGGGGGCTGGACTCAATGACCTTTCAAGGTTCCTTCCAGTTCTATGAGATAGGTATATCTCCATATATTTTTTTATATTTATTTCTTGAGCCATATTTAACTAGCTTTGGATGCTGAGCTAATGGACTCCATTTTAAAATCAGTAAATAAACTTCTGTCCTCTGCAGAGAGAAATTGACCCTTGCAGTCCTTGCCTGCTAAGCCAGCAGCTTGAATAGGGCCCCCGCCCCATGAGCTCCACTTTCTGTCTAATGAGGGTTTGCAGAGTTAGGTTTCACAGGTTTTCTCATTGTTTATATTATAGCAAGGAAAAAGCAACGAGCTGGGGTGCAACAAAATCCCAAATCCAAAGGGCGTTATGTGCGGAAAGAGCCACCAACGTATGCAGCAGGTAAGAGGGACGAACAGGGTTTATACAACAGGTAAGAGGTGAATGTAGTTCTGTGTGGTCAGTCCTGGGTAATGTATTTCTATGATCTCAGTCACTTTGCTTTTGGCAAAGGAGTGTGGATACCATTGTCATTTGGACCCGATGGCATTGTAGGAATATCTAATGATGGTGGTTGCAGCATGTTGCTCTTTACCACTTTCTGCCATTTAAACCTATTCTATGGTAATGCTCCCTTTCTAATGCGTGGAAATTTAGACTTTGTACTAGCAATGCACGTTCAATGGTGCCTGGGGAGGGAATCACTTCTTGAATTGTGCAAAAATACATCAAGCTGGTTTCAGCCTAGATGACAGTAAAATATTCAAGTATCAGAGGGGTAGCCGTGTTAGTCTGGATCTGTAAAAGCAGCAGAGAGTGCTGTGGTACCTTATAGACTAACAGACTAATAGTATTTCATATTTCTTTCACTCAGCAGAATGAAGGCATTACTACAAATCACCCCATGCCATAGCCTGATAGCCAGAGGCTCAAGCAACCCCGTCTGTAGCCATACAGTAACACCCTTGTTCTAGTATCAGAGGGGTAGCCGTGTTAGTCTGGATGTGTAAAAAGCAACAGAGAGTCCTGTGGCACCTTTAAGACTAACAGATGTATTGGAGCATAAGCTTTCGTGGGTGAATACCCACTTTGTCAGACGTGCATCTGATAAATTGGGTATTCACCCACGAAAGCTTATGCTCCAATACATCTGTTAGTCTTAAAGGTGCCGCAGGACTCTGTTACCCTTGTTCTAGAATGTTGGACCATATAACGTTCGGCCTTTGTTACAATCAGCGGAGTGACCAGTGGAGTCGTCTACTACACCCACTCAACTCCCAGCTCCTATTCAGAAGGCCTTATAATTAAGAACATAAGAACGGCCATATTGGGGCAGACCAGTGGTCCATCTAATGGTCTGAGTCACATCAGCCTCCCCCCTGTCTCAAAGGGACACCTTTTAGAGTTACAGATAAGGAGGAACTGTATTGGAGCACATTGCTGTAAGGATACCAGTTCTGGCTTTCATTCTCTGAAACCATTTTCAGGCCAGAGAATCCTTGGAGCTGAAACTTCTGCTAATTCTCAGAAAGGGGCCAGGGACTGGAGGCCACACCTGTTTGTATGCTTTTCTTTGCCTGTTGTGTGGCATGGTCTTCTGGAGCAATTCCATGTTTGCATGAAGTAGCAAAGCCATTTATTAATGTACAGTAAAATCACATAGAAATCCTCATTCCTTCACCCCCCTTTAGTTAGTAGAATGGGGAATTTGTTCCCCAGCAATGCAATTAAACCATTAACTTAAAGAAAAGCCCTTCTGCCAAAGCTAGAGAAAACCTATGTTGTGTTTCATTTTGTTTTTGATTTTCTTCCTCTTCTGCCTCCATTGATCTGACAGGCAGTGTGGAGGAACAGTGGTACCTGGAGATCCTAAATAAGGGCAGAGTTACCTGTCCAACATGCAGAGCTGTGGTCAGGAAGACTGTAGAGGGACTGAAGAAACATATGGCGAATTGCAGACAGGTGAGAGAGACAGAATAGCACCATCTCCTATTCCCTTTTTCCCAGCTTAATGACTGCAGTACCTGCCAGCGGGTACACAACCTTCAGACCAACAAGAACCACACCATTTCCTTCTATCACGTTAATGTGTGAGGTATCCATTTGTCTGTCTGTAAATCAGTGTAGTCAACTGCTCCTTCCTATCAGCGTTACTTGTGGTTTTAGGAAAGTGGGCAGAGACCTATCCATTCTCTTTTTCTTACCCTGTCTCTTTCTCTCGTCTTTATACCCCTGTAAAGTGTGTTCATTGACTTCCAAATGCACGGTGGGTTTTTCTCACTGTGCAGTTATCTGACCCATACAAGGTTTTCTTCCTGCCTGCTGCCCCATTTCTCCTAAACAGTCACCCAATATCTGAGGTTTGTGTTAATGCAGTCTGCACTCTTGTTTTACTTGTAGGAGATGTTCACATGTCATCACTGTGGAAAACAGCTCAGGTCTTTGGCAGGAATGAAATACCACATCATGGCAGATCACAACAACCTGGTAACGTTGATATTGTACGTCTAGCAGAAGCCCTGACCTTCCAGGCTAGACAGCCCTTTGTTGCTCCCTTGATGCACAAAGAGACTGAAAGGTGGTGGTTTGTCAAACATTTTCTACCTTTAAAAGTTCAGGTCTTATCTAACCAGTTTTTCCTGAAAGATTGAATACTTGGAAAACTAGTAGCATTATGATGTCAGAAATGCTAGGCATGTGACAACTGAAAGTTGGGAAGGCCTTTCTATTTAGACTCTTTAAAACACTCGCGTGTGTATTTGTTATTAACATTTATCAAATACTCTGTTTAAAAAAAAAAAAGTCAGAAGAAATGATCTGATTATTAAAGACTCTATACTTCTCACCCCAAGGACTGGGAGATTTTGTAAAATACTGATCAGAGTCAGACAGCAATTACAGAGCAGACTAGTTGAGATCCTGACATTTTCTCAGTCCTCCTTTATCCTGCATAAAGATACACAAAGGGCATAACCCATTTTCTACCTTTAGTCACCTTTAAGAAGCCTCTGTCTCTAGGTCTGGCAGTGAAGAGTGAGACCCTTTGGGAGATGTCACTCAGAAGAGTGGGAGAGAGTTTCTAAGCTTGGTGAATTCATCCCTCATTGCTTTTTATATAGTGTTTATAACCACGGTATCTAATAGAATAAATAACTGATGCAGGGCTGTCCATCTGTGCTGCAGAGTTTGCCAACAAAACTGTCTGTTGTGTTACTGCTGTTTGGAACCCTGAGGACAGCAGTGAGACGAACAAGAATTGTATCACTTTCATGCTGCTACTGCTTGAGAAGCTCTGAGCAGCAGCTGAGACAGCAGAAGTTATTCACAAGGAAGGAGGGGACACAATGGAAGAAAAGGGAGGGGAGATTGCAGGCATGCAGAGTAACAGAGGCCTCCCCTGCCCCTTAACTCACAGGATGGGAATAGCAGAAAGAGAATGCTCCTCCTCTCTGGAGGGCAGAGGGAGCTGGGCAACTTGAAATGTACCCGATACCTGGGAGTCAGAGGCTGATATGAGAAATGGATCCCCAACCAGATAGCACCCTTATAAGGTCCTCATATATACTCCTCTTCCCAGCAGCTGTAGGTTGGCTTGGCTTTTCATCAGGGTGGGGGCCTTTAGTTGGATGTTAAAATGATCACCTATGAAATAGATATCATCCCATTGGGATGAATGGAACAGTTGATTCCTCTTAAAGCTATTCAGTTGTCCGCAGACTTAAGCAGAGATCGCTTCATCAGATACATTCAGGTCATTTTTGGAAGGTTTCCTACACAGCCATAGATTTAGAAAGTGCTTAGATTACGGAGCTGGATTATGGAGCAAATTCCCAGAATGTAGAATTACAGAGTGCTGAGGGCCCTGTGCTCACCTTTTTTTCTCTCTGCTTTGCTTTTAGCCAGTTGTGAAAGAGGGAGGTGAATTAGATGAGCCGTGTGAACGAGACCGCCTCCGGAAGGTGCTGAAGCGAATGGGAAAGCTAAAGTGTATGAGGGAGGTGAGCTGCAGTATCTTGCATCCCAAATGAAGCAGCATCCTTTGCCAGAGTTTAGAGCACTGCATGATGTCTGCTGGACTCACTTACAAGAGCCAGTCAGTGGGACTTGTGCCAAAGCTCTGGTTATGGTTTTAAGACAATGGGCCTCTTCAGAAGAACCTAATGCTGTTAGGTAACTGGGTGGACAGCACAATGGCAGAAGGGATTAAAATAGACAGATGTAAGGTGACATACGTTTAGAAGGAATGATTTAAATGCTCTGCACTCGCTGAACTATTGTAACCTCTTACCTAGGGATGTGATCGATTCTGGTGGGCTGTAGTTCAACCCAAATTAAAGGGCTTGATGTAGGTATTTCTGCATGAACATCTCTGGCATATGTTGTGCGGGTCAGACTACATGATCATCATGATTCCTTCTGGCCTTAAATTCTATTAATCTATTGAAAACTGAAGATATAGAGGTAATTGTGAAAAGAACAAACATCTGCTTAATGTGCAGCAGTGATCAAAAGAGCGAGTAAGATACTTAGGAAGTACTATGGCTTGGATAAACTTTGGCCACAGCTCCATTCTCAGTGAACAGGTGTGTACTTCACCACAGATTGCCCAGCCCACCTCTACAATCTGAATGAGGTCAATAACTGAATGAATATAGATTGACAGCCCCTCTTGCCTCTGGGTGGACTGTCTGGGTAAGGGCTGAGAGAAATTGGCAGGAGACAATGTACACAAGCTTTTTGCCCAAGCTGTAGCTGCTCTACAGAAAGAGGGTTTCAGTTTACAAGGCCTCAGTTTAGTACTTCTCATGCACTGATTTCACAGCAGGATGGAAGGGTACAAACATCTAATATTTGTGCTGTCATCAGTGTGTCCACACCTAAGATTCTGCATTTGGTGTTCGTCATTTTATCTCAGAAAAGACAAAACAGACATTTTAAAACAAAACAGTAAAATCCCAAGGAAGGGTAACAAAAAAGATTTGGCAGCTATTTATAGTGGGGCTGAAAGGAGGGTACCATAAGAACGGCCATACTGGGTCAGGTCAAAGGTCCATCTAGCCCAGTATCCTGTCTTCCGACAGTGGACAATGCCACATGCCCTAGAGGGAATGAACAGAACAGGTAATCATCAAGTGATCCATCCCGTCGCCCATTCCCAGCTTTTGGCAAACAGAGGCTAGGGACACCATCTTTGCCCATCCTGGCTAATAGCCATTGATGGACCCATCCTCCGTGAATTTCTCGTTCATTTTTGAACCCTGTTATAGCCTTGGCCTTCACAGCATCCTCAGGCAAGGAGTTCCACAGGTTGACTGTGCGTTGGGTGGAAAAAATACTTCCTTTTGTTTGTTTTAAACCTGCTTCCTATTAATTTCATTTGGTGGCCCCCTAGTTCTTGTGTTATGAGAAGGAGTAAATAACACTTCCTTATTTACTTTCTCAACACCAGTCATGATTTTATAGACCTCTATCATATCCCCCCTTAGACTCCTCTTTTCCAAGCTGAAAAGTCCCAGTCTTATTAATCTCTCCTCATACGGCAGCCGTTCCATACCCCTAATAATTTTTGTTGCCCTTTTCTGAACCTTTTCCAAGTCCAATATATCTCTTTTGAGATGGGGCAACCACATCTGCATGCAGTATTCAAGATGTGGGCGTACCATGGATTTATATAGAGGCAATATGATATTTTCTGTCTTATCTATCCCTTTCTTAATGATTTCCAACATTCTGTTCGCAGACTGCTGCTGCACATTGAGTGGATATTTTCAGAGAACTATCCACAATGACTCCAAGATCTTTCTTGAGTAGTAAAAGCTAATTTAGACCCCATCATTTTACATGTATAGTTGGAATTATGTTTTCCAATGTACATTACTTTGCATTTATCAACATTGAATTTCATCTGCCATCCAAAGAGGAATTCACTATCCAAAGAGGAATTAAGGACTCAGGCCAGATTCTGTGCTGTCCCTCTTGGAAGGTGTGGTATATCGTGGCTTTATTCCACCTGTGCACCCTCTGAATTTTGGGTCGGTCTTGAGTACCTGCCACTGCCTAGCTCCGAGTTACGGCAGTCTTGCACGGCTGCCTGAGGCTTGTTGCCTGGTGCAGAATAGCCAGAGTGCATTGTGCTGCAGACCCGCTCCTTGCCCTGATCGAATAGCTGTGCGAGAGCGTGGCATGGGGCTGTTCTGAGGAACTCCTTTACACAAGTGGTACCCTACGGGATGGAATGGCGTAAATAGGCTGTAGCGACAGGCAAAATCTGGTCATGAGGCTGCTTCATTTGGAAGAGTTCAGGGAGGTGTGAGAGGTATTTAGAGCAATGGATTGTGTGGATGGGGCTGACCATGCTCTATCCTGCCCTATCGAACAGAATGGGAGGGTGCTGTTGTAATGCTGACAGACCCCGGTCGTCGATGGGCAGGATCAAACCTGGGACCTCTGGCGCTTAGTGCATGAGCCTCTACTGCATGAACTAAAAGCCATAGAGCTGTTGGCTAAGGCTGTAGAGCAGACTCATTAATCTCTCTCTAAGTGGCCTCGGTGCCACTGGAGGGGACAGAGCACCACACCCAGGAGGTGTGGGGGTTACACTGTAAGATGAAAATTTCAAATGGACAAAAGTAAATGTGTGTTTATGTAGCACACAATTACTCCATGGAGCTCACTGGTAGGGGGTATTGAAGCAAGCCACTGACTGGTCTAATGTGGGTATTCTGTATTTATTGTGTAGGATGCCTCTAGTCCCCAAGCACTTCATTTTGGCAGCTGTACTTCGTTGCTGTGATCACTTCCCAGTTCTCCACAGTGCCATAAATATTGGTATCTCTTCATGTGGTCACTGCCATTGGAGGGTTTCTTGCCCCTTTGAACATCTGTAATGTTCTGCAGCTGCCAAGTAGTTACCTAGCTCCGTAGCTTTAAAAGGGTGGCATCTGCAGTGAGGCAAAGAGGGAAAACAGTGACCAATGGGCTCCTTCATCCAGCCATGAATGCTTTCCCCAGGACAGTATGACACAGTGATGTGCATTATGGGGGTTTTGAGCAACATCTGAGGCTGGCAGCTGCTAGAGAGCAATCAGCCCAGCCTGGATGGACCATTGGCTTCTTCAGATTCAATAGGGTTATTTCTGTTCTTTGCCAGCCAGGGATGGGGTCTGCCACGTGTGCCAGAGCTCTGGCTCCATGCTCTTCTCTTCTGTACTGACAGGGGTGTACAGGCAGCTTCACCAGCATAATGGGATACCTGTACCATATGAAAAAGTGTGGGAAGGAGGCCTCTGAGTTGGAGAAAATGGCCATGAAATGTCGTCACTGTGGGAAAGCATACAAGTCAAAGGCAGGGCTTGTTTATCACCTTAGGTCTGAGCATGGGCCGGTAAGTATGAGTTGCCATTGTTATCGGGAAAAGGAGCTATGGGTGGTGACCTCTCTTTCTCCAAACCACTCTTTCATTTGCCCACTTTGGACAATTGATTTTGGTCTTCCTGGGCCCCCTGTACACTGGAGAGCCTACTCCTGTCTGTTTCATGCTCCACAGTGTGGTAGGGGCTTGCAGCCGCCTCCTGCCTTTCTAGTAGAATACTTCTTCCTGATCCCTTTTCATCTGGGAGGGGAACATGCGATGCTCCCCTGGTGACTGAGACTTCTGCAGCTAGGACAGAGCTTGATACGTAAGTAGTCTGGATGGCAGCAAACCCTTCCCCAGCTCCCCTCACCCTCCTCCATGGGGGTATGGTGCTGGCATGTTTGATGCCTGTGAGAGCTGCTTGTTGCTCTTTTTCTCCTCCAGATTTGAGATCCGTCAGGAACTAGAATGCATGTTACATTCATTAGAGATGGGAGTGGGGTGCCTCAGCCCATCCAAGGCACATATCTCTGGTTACTTTTTGAGCCCAGGTGCTCTCAAGCCTTGTCGTGTCTGGGCAGAGAGCTCTCTTCCCACAACTGCCCTGATACATGGATCTCACGTCTTTTCCTGCCCCAGGGTACTCTTGTGCCTGAGTTTTTTGAGGGGAAGTGACTGGGATAGGGCATTTTGGCCTGGGTCTGAAGGACCTTGATGGATCATTCTAGTGTGGTCTAAGTGGAATCTGATGACTAGGGCTCACCCTATTGGCCTTTCCTTGCAGGTCACTTTCCTCCATGAAGAAGGGAGGCCTGAGAGCCTGAAGGAAATTACCCTGGAGCCCAGTAATGCAGGCAGAGTCCAGAGGAAATCTGCTAAGGTGGCAGTCTATTACCTTCACGAGCTAGCTAATGAAGAGCTGGCCAAGGAGTGGCCTAAGAAGAAGGTTTTACAGGACCTAGTCCCAGATGATCGGAAGGTATAAGGCTTTAGGTGGGGACTGTATTGGTAACAAGTCTTGCACAGTAGAAGAATCCTGCACTGGCCCCTAGGAGATGGCACTGTATAGTGCTTTCTGGTTCCAGGCAATGGGCCAATAGTACCTGATTGGGTGCGGAAAGAGCTGATTTATGACACAATATAAAATGGGGTATGCCTGGCTAGGCAGTAGTACTGCTGAAGAGGATTTGGGGATTATAGTGGATCACAGATTGAACATCAGTCATCAGTGTGATGCACTTAAAAAAAAAAATGCAGATATTCTTAGAAGACTACTGTTACCACATCCATGTAAAACATGGGAGGTAACTGTTCTTTGGAATACATGTCTGCAACTACTCTAAGAAGTGTGTGTATGCCCAGCGCACTGAAATCAGAGAATATTGCCTAGCAGTACCCTAGGAGTGGCACTCATGCTCTTCCCTCATAGCCCCTGCCATGGCTATATAAGGGTGGCGCTTCTCTGAGCCCCATAATTTCCTTCTCACTGCCCAGAGCTAGTCAGGGCGCTCAGTGTGGTGTTTCTTCACATTGATTTTCGTACCTCAGTCTTCTGAGATTTAGTTGTAAATACAACAAGGAGTCTGGTGGCACCTTAAAGACTAACAGATTTATTTGGGCATAAGCTTTCGTGGGTAAAAACCTCACTTCTTCGGATGCATAGAGTGAAAGTTACAGATGCAGGCATTATATACTGACACATGGAGAGCAGGGAATTACTTCGCAAGTGAAGAACCAGTGTTGACCGGGCCAACTGATGGCATATATAACATTAGTGGATGTGCCGGTGAATGAGCCCTTGATGGTGTGGCTGATGTGGTTGGGTCCTCTGATGGTGTCGCCAGAGTAGATATGGAGACAGGGATTGGTTCCTGGGTTGATGTTTCTGTGGTGTGATGTGTAGTTGCTGGTGAGTATTTGCTTCAGGTTGGGGGGTTGTCTGTAAGCGAGTTGTAAATAGTTGTAAATAATTACAGTAGTTCGTTAGCTAGTAGTACCTTAGACTAGTGAGTTAGGTTAAATAGCTTTGTTTTTTTGGTGGAATGCCTTCATCAGGATTCAAGCACTGTCTTTCGCGTGGGGTGGCTATTCCTAATAGTGATTCCCCACACACAATGTTTATTGTGTTGGGAGAGGTGCTTCGTCTGCAAGTCTTTAAGAAAAGAACACAAGTGGCAAGGGACTTGAGACTCAAGCAGCACCTGATGGGGCAGTCCAGGAGGCCTGCGTCAGCACCAGAAATAGTACCGGCTCCTCAGATGTCATTAGAGCCACAATGAGCCGATGTTCCTTGTCCGGACTCTGAGGAAGAGGGATTGTTGACTGTTACTCAGGCTCACCGAGAAAAAGGATCAATAAAACAGACTGTAGTCACTCCAGATTTCGGGGAGTGTCATCTTCCTTTGCCAGAATCAGTGCAGACTGGCACCATGACTCTTCAGGTATGTGTGGTGGAACTGGGCCTTCTTCCTGCCCTCTGGTACCAGGCAACATCAACTTGAGGCTGTACCGTTAACTCTGGCATCGTCCATTGAGTCCAGTAGTGACGGCATTGACACGGACAGTCTCCACGCCTCTGGTGTACCAGGCAGGATCAGATCTGCTATGCCTTTTGGTTCCTGATTCTCCAGTTATCTAGGAACATTCAGCTGCTGCGACTTCCTAAGTAATGACCCCATCATTGGGGTTAATTACACAGGTGTCCCAGATGCCAGCACTGCATATTGTTCTGAGTACACAGTTGAGGCTGGCACCTTCACCGGTCCCGAGGGATTCATTGGCAGAGCAGTCAGCTTCGGATCCAATGGTGATCGTGATTCAAACCATGTCATGAGGATCGGTACTGATCCCAGCATCAATGTGTCTTTTGGCATCGGTACCAAGAGAGAGTGCATTGCCTCTGCCAATCTTCAGAGCACCAACTTATTTACCGGCCTCGGGATTGATGTTACCACCATGTTGGACCAAGGAGGCTGGATGGTGACATGCCCCTTGGGGGTTGCTCCCCCATTAACTCTGGATGATTCTGGGTATTCATCTAGGTCAAGTTCAAGGTCGTCGTCCTCCCCACTCCTTTGTCTTTCAAATGCAAGTCTAGGGACAGCCCAGACCTCCTGCTGATACCGACCAGGACTTTTCCTGCTGCAGAGAAAGGGGCTCTTGGCTCACTGTTTACTGGCCACTGATTCCTTACCCATCTCCATCGTGCAGGGAGTCCATGGGATGTTCCTTGTTCCTTAAGCTCCCAATCTTCAACCCACTCCAGAGCAAGATTACCCAACAAATTCATGGCATCACCTCTCCAGCCACCTACATAAGAACAGCCATACTGGGTCACACCAAAGGTCCATCTAGCTCAGTATCCCATCTTCTGACAGTCATTAGTGCCAGCTGCCCAGGTTCAAATTCAGGTGGAGGATGACACCTCAGAACATGTGCAACCTCAGACATATGCACAGGATCTGGTACTGCACTGAAAGGCCAGTGAACCCCCTTCCTTAGTCCTCATCACCAGATGACACCTGAGTACCGGATGCTTCCTTTCCAGTGCCTGAGGACTTTTGGGCACATCAGGAGCTTCTTAGACAATTGGCTTCTGCCTTGGGTGTATAAGGCTGAATTGGTGCAGGAAAACACTTATGCTCCAATACTTCCGTTAGTCTTAAAGGTGCCACAGGACCCTCTGTTGCTTTTTACAGATTCAGACTAACCCGGCTCCCCTCTGATACTTGACAAGTTAGTGGACATTCTTTCGTCCTCAACCCCAGGGAGAGTAGCTCTCCCTATTAGCAAAGCACAGTGGCAATCTGCCATGGCCTTGTGGAACACTCTTTGACGTCTATGGCAAAGTATGAGAGCAAGTGTTATGTCCCTATGCAGGGATTCAAGTATTTTTATTCACATCCTGCTCTTAACTTGCTTGTTGTGACAGCAACCAATGAGAGGTCGCATCAAGGGAGGTACAAGTCCATGCCCCAGGACAGAGGTAAAGAGGTTTGGTCTCTTGGGCAGAAAGATTTATTCAACTTCCTCCTTAAAAATGTAAATTGCAAACCAGCAGGCACTGCTATCCAAATATAATTTTATGAACTGTGACTCTGTAGCCAAGTTCACAGACAAATTACCAAATCCTTTCAAGAGGAGTTCAAGGCATTTGTTGCGGAGGGCCACCTGGTTGTTAAGACCTATTTTCTATTGGTCCTGGACATAGCTGTTATGGCTATCAAAGTATTTACTTCAGTGTTCACAATAAGAAGAGCACCATGTTGCAGAATTCAGGAATAGCACCAGTTATCCAACAGAGTGTGGAAGACTTAGCTTCTGATGGTCAATTTATATTCTAAAACAAAACGATTGAGAGTTTGTTCATTTAAGGATTTGCAAGCAACCTCGTTGCCTACTCTGTCCCCATATCTACTCTGGCAACAGCATCAGAGGACCCAACCACATCAGCCACACCATCAGGGGCTCATTCACCTGCACATCCACTAATGTCATATATGCCATCATGTGCCAGCAATGCCCCTCTGCCATGTACATTGGCCAAACTGGACAGTCCCTCCGCAAAAGAATAAATGGACACAAATCGGACATCAGGAATGGTAACATACACAAGCCAGTAAGTGAACACTTCAATCTCCCTGGTCATTCTATCACAGATTTAAAAGTCACTGTCATTGAACAAAAAAACTTCAGTAACAGACTTCAAAGAGAAACAGCAGAACTAAAATTCATTTGCAAATTCAACACCATTAATCTGGGCTTGAATAGGGATTGGGAGTGGCTGGCTCACTACAGAAGCAGCTTTTCCTCTCCTGGAATTGACACCTCCTCATCTATTATTGGGAGTGGACTACATCCACCCTGATTGAATTGGCCTCGTCAACACTGGTTCTCCACTTGTGAAGTAACTCCCTGCTCTCCATGTGTCAGTATATAATGCCTGCATCTGTAGCTTTCACTCTATGCATCCGAAGAAGTGAGGTTTTTACTCACGAAAGCTTATGCCCAAATAAATCTGTTAGTCTTTAAGGTGCCACCAGACTCTTTGTTGTTTTTGTAGATACAGACTAACACGGCTACCCCCTGATACTTGCAAGCAACTCTGTACTCTCAGGCCTAGCTCTTAGCTCCCTGCAAAATCATTTGGTTGCAATCTCAGCTTTCCATCCTCCCATCCAAGGAAGGTCAATATTCTCAGACCCTATGATGATGAAGTTTTTTAAAGGTATTGTTCGCCTTTTTCCACCAGTGAAGGAAATGGTGCCATTATGGGAACTTAATATGGTGGTGGCAGCACTGATGGGTCCATCATTTGAGCTGATAACCTGCTCATTGGCTCTCCTCTTCCGGAAGAGGCCTTCTTTATGACTATAACATCCTCAAGAAAAATCAGCAATACACAAGCTTTAATGGCAGATCCTCCAGACCCTCAATTCTTCAAGGACAAGGTGTCTTTAAGATCGCACTCAACATTTTTGTCCAAAGTGGTATCTGTTTCACCTTAATTGGGTTATTTGCTTACCTATATTTTTTCCCAAACCATGTTCAACTGTGAAGGAGCAACATGTACATACCTTAGATGTCAGACGGTGCTTATCATTCTATTTAGAAAAGGATAAGCCACTTGGTATGTTGTTTTGACTCTGTGCTGAGCAGACGGAAGGATAACTAGTCTCCGCTCAGACTTTTTCCAAGTGGATAACTGTATAACTGTATTTCCTTGGCTTATGGAATTGCTCAGATGATGCCAGCTTAGTCATTACAGTCTTATCCAACAGGAGCTCAAGTGACATCAATGCATTTCTTAGCAATGTCTCCACATTGGATATTTGCAGGGCTGCAACAAGGTCTTCTATTCATACTTTTGTTAGACATTATGCTATCACCCTGGCATCAAGATCTGATGCAAACTTTGGTAAAACAGTTCTGCAGTCACTGTTTAAATAGACTCTGAGCTCCACCTCTTGCTGAACTGCTTGTGAGTCACCTGAGAGGAATATATGTCTGCACCCTTGAAGAAGAAAAGACTGTTACTTACCTGTGTCTTAACTGTTCTTTGAGACATGGATGCAGACTTGTATTTTACAACCCACCGTCTGTCCCTTCTGAGTCTGCAGCGGGGTTTCAGGGCAAAGGAACTGAGGGGGTCAGAGTGCTGCCACTCTTCTATAACTATAGGAGGGGTTATGACAGTGCGTGAGTGCCACCCCATGGCAAAATTCTCCAACTTTGGTGCGCTGGGTACCTACACACCTGATTGGAATACATATCTCCACCCACATCTTGAAGAACAGCAGTTGTGGCACAGATAAGTAACAATCTTTTCTGATCTACTTAGCACTTGTGAGGCCTCAGCTGGAATATGTCCAGTCTTGGGCACCACATTTTAAGAAAAATTTGAACATATTGGAGAGAGCCCAGAGATGAACAATGACAACAACAAAAAAAAGGTTTAGAAAACCTGATTTGTGAAGAAAGGTTGAAAAAATTGAACATGTTTAGTTTAGAGAACCCAACCCTTAGTGTAGTGCCCTTCTTTGGGGAACAGATATTTAATAACGGGGTTTTCAGTCTAGCAGAGAAAAGTATAACGTGATCCAAAGGCTGGGAGTTGATTTTTAACTACGAGAGTAATTAACCGTTGGAACAATTCACCAAGGGTCATGGTCGATTCTCCATCACGGACCATTTTTCAATCAAGATTGGATGGTTTTTCTAAAAGATCTGCTCTAGGAATCATTTTAGAGAAGTTCTATGACCTGTGTTATACAGGAGGTCAAATTAGATGATCAGAGTGGTCCCTTCTGGCCTTAGAATCTATGAATATAGCTGGGGAGTGGAAGGACAACATTAAAACAATCTTTAAATATGTAAAAAGATTGTATAAAGAGAATGATGATCAGTTATTCTCCATGTCCACTGAACGTAGGACAAGAAGAAATCAGCTTAGTTTGCAGCAAGGGAGATTCAGGTTAGATATGAGGAAAAACTTTGCAACTCTAAGGATAGTTAAGCACTGGAACAGGTTACCTAGGGAGGTTGTAGAATGCCCACTCTTGGGGGTTTTTAGGAACAGATTAAACAAACACCTGTCCCAGATGGTTAAGGTACTTGGTCCTGTCTCAGCACAGGGGAATGGACTACATGACCTCTTGAGATCCCTTTCAGGCCTACATTTGTGTGAATCTGTGAGGGAGAGGGGCCCAGGTCCTACTCTTTTATGTAACTGAGGGTGGGAGGAATCACTCCAGTGTGAGTTTGGGGGAAATTTTGGATGCTAGGAGTGAGGTGCGGTGGGGGCTTAGCCAAGCTTGTGGAGAGTCACTCAGTGGTGCTGGGGAAGGTTATTCATTGAGTTTCACTGTTAGATTGGGAGGGAAGTTTACTACAAGGGAAGTGTCTACTGTGGGGAAACAGCCTTAAAACTTAAGAGTAGCATGCCTGACCCTGTGTGTAGCCATCCTGCCATCTAACTTCAGATTCTGCCTCTATTCTTCTGTCTCAGCTGAAATACACGCGGCCTGGACTGCCCACATTTAGTCAGGATGTGTTGTGCAAGTGGAAATCGGAGATAAAGATGTACCGAAGGGTCCACTGTCCAAACCAGGTAACTAACCGCCAGTCCTTTCTAAAGCACTGAAGAGACCAAGTCTGAGGACCTGAGAAAAATAGTTTAGTCTGGCCAGGCTTTGCAGCAATGAGTTGAGAGACTTCCACAAGGTCAGAATCAAGGTTCATCTCTGTGTCTGGAGGAATCAAACACTACTTGCTCTCAGAGTGAATAGCTGTCAGTTTCTCACTGAGGTTCTGGATGTGCCTGGGAAACATTTAGGTTGCTTCTCGAGAGATGATCCTGTGTTGTTATGGCTAGAAAAATCCAGTGGGGAACTATTGGGTCCATTGGTGGACACTGTTAGTGTCTCTCCAAAGGTGAGTAAGAACTGAGTGGGCATTAGTCCATTCCCTAGGAACCATCACTTACTGTTGAGAATTTTGCAAACTCCACCCGGACTTTCCAGAGGAAGGCTATTGAGGGGTTAGAGAAGCTGCTGTGCCTGCAGGCAGAGCCCTGGTATTTTCTAGATCGTTGTTGCCTGTGCTTTAGGTCTGGGTTTAGTATGGACACTGCACTGGTCTCTCTGGTTAGTGATGGGTGAAGGCCAGATGTCCATGCTGATTCTTTTCAGTATGACAGCATCCTACAATATTATCATACCCATGGCTGACTGGACTGTGGGACTCCTCATAGAAGAGAAATGTCTCTACTTCCCTGTCAGAGATCCTTGGGAAAGTGCTGGGAAATGCTCATCCATGCCCAAGGACTCCAGTGAGGAATCCTGGAGAGTTGTATTCTCAGCCCTCTTATATCTGAGGCCACTTGGTGGGTAGAAATGCAGTTTGGGTATAGTGCCATCATCATATTGACAACATACAGCTCTGTCTTTTCATTGGATCCAGACTATACATCCCTGCTTTCCCAGTGTCTGTCTGAGGTAGGGGCTTGAATGGCAGTGAGCTGGCTGAGGTTCATGACAAATAACAGGTGATATTCCATTGGGAGTATTACTAAAGCATATGTTGTGTGGGGGAGCTGTCCTATAGTATGAGGTTTTGCCCACATTTGTCATGAGGTTCGCAGCATTCAGGGAATGCTGAAGTGCCAGAGGTTTAGGAACAAATTGATCACGAGGACCAGATTGTATTCACTCAAGATTTCTGAAGGAACTTAAATATGAAATTGCAAAACTACTAACTGTGGTATGTAACCATCACTTAAATCAGCCTCTGACTGGAGGATAGCTAATGTGACACTTAATTTTTAAAAAGGCTTGCAATTATAGACCGGTGAGCCTAACTTTGGTACCAGGCAAATTGGTTGAAACTATTAGGGAACAGAATTATCAGACACACAGATGAACGTGATATGTTGGGGAATAGCCAACACAGCTTTTGTAAATGGAAATCCTGCCTCACTAAGCTGTCATGGGGTAAGAGGGAAGGTCCTCTCATGGATAAGTAACTGGTTAAAAGGTAGGAAACAAGGGATAGGAATAAAGGGTCAGTTTTCATAGTGGAGAGAGATAAATAGCAAGGTTCCCCAAGGATCTGTACTGGGACCAGTGCTGTTTAATATATTCATAAATTATCTGGAAAAATGGGTAAACAGTGAGGTGGCAAAGTTTGCAGACACTATAGAATTACTCAAGATAGCTAAGTCCAGTGCTGATTGTGAACAGTTTACAAAGAGGTCTCACAAAACTGAGTAACTGGGCAAGAAAATGTCAGATGAAATTCAGTGTTGATAAATGTAAAGTAATGCACATTAGATAACATAATCCCAACTATACATACAAAAGGATGGGGTCTAAATTAGCTGTTACCACTCCAGAAATCTTGGAGTCATTATGAATAGTTCTTTGAAAACATCTACTGAAAATGTGCAGCAGCAGTCAAAAATGCTCAAAGAATGTTAGGGCCCGTTAGGGAAGGGATTGGTAATTAAACAGACATGGTACACCCTCACCTTGAACTCTGCATGCAGTGCTGGTCACCCATCTCAAAAAAGATGTATTAGAATTGGAAAAAGTACAGAGAAGGGCAACAAACATGATTAGGTGTATGGAACAACTTCCGTAAGATGTGAGATTAAAAAGACTGGGACTATTCAGCTTGGAAAAGAGATGACTGAGCAGGGAGAGCATAGAGGTCTATAAAATCCTGAATGGTGTGGAGAAAGTGAACACGGAAGTGTTATTTACCCCATCACATAACATACGTGTCAAGCTCTCTTGCAGTGGCTCAAGAGCATGGGTACCAACCTCAGGGCAGACTGTTAAGAAACAGGACACAAACCCCAAATTGGTTGAGAGTTTTATTAGATTAGTTAGATTTCACCAACCAATTATCAAGTGTATACTCCTCAAGCGCGATAACAGCCTCACAGTGGAGTCTCAGACAGTCCCTTTGGGTACTTCCATGTGTCTTGCCACCCAGGTAAGCTTACCTTTGTGATAGATGATCCCTTACATCAAAGATCACAGCAGTGTTCAGGTTACTTCCAGTCCCAAAGGATCAGTCACTTACTCCAGGTCAGTTGCACTTTAGATCTCACACCAGAGACTATGCTTGTAGCCAATCCTATAATAAACTATCTAAAGATTTATTATATAGGAAAAGGAAACGAGTTATTTACAAGGATAAAGCAGGTGATAAACATAATACACACAAATGAGTTCCAGTCTTAAGTTTAAAAAAATAATAGAAGCTTCTATAATAAGAACCTAATAACTGCCATACTGGGTCAGACCAAAGGTCCATCCAGCCCAGTATCCTGTCTACTGACAGTGGCTAATGCCAGGTGCCCCAGAGGGAGTGAACCTAACAGGTAATGATCAAGTGATCTCTCTCCTGCCATCCGTCTCCACCCTCTGACAAACAGAGGCTAGGGACACCATTCCTTACCCATCCTGGCTAATAGCCATTAATGGACTTAACTTGCATGAATTTATCTAGTTCTCTTTTAAACTCTGTTATAGTCCTAGCCTTCACAACCTCCTCAGGCAAGGAGTTCCATAGGTTGATTGTGCGCTGTGTGAAGAAGATCTTCCTTTTATTTGTTTTAAACCTGCTGTCCATTAATTTCATTTGGTGGTCCCTAGTTCTTATGTTATGGGAACAAGTAAATAACTTTTCCTTATTCACTTTCTCCACACCACTCATGATTTGATAAACCTCTATCATATCCCCCCTTAGGGCTGGTCCACACTAACCCCCCAGTTCAAACTAAGATACGCAACTTCAGCTACATGAATAACTTAGCTGAAGTCGAAGTATCTTAGTTTGAACTACAAGGTACTTACCACGGGTCCACACGCGGCAGGCAGGCTCCCCCGTCGACTCCACGTACTCCTCTCGCGGAGCAGGTGTCGACGGCGAGCACTTCCGGGATCGATTTATCGCATCTAGACAAGACGCGATAAATCGATCCCAGAAGATGGATTGCTTACCGCCGAACCCAGAGGTAAGTATAGACGTACCCTTAGTCTCCTCTTTTCCAAGCTGAAAAGTCCTAGCCTCTTTAACCTCTCCTCATATGGGACCCATTCCAAACCCTTAATCATTTTAATTGCCTTTCTCTGAACCTTTTCAAGTGCCAGTATATCTTTTTTGAGATGAGACCACCACATCTGTATGCAGTATTCAAGATGTGAGCGTACCATGGATTTATATAAGGGCAATAAGATATTCTCAGTCTTATTCTCTATCCCTTTTTTAATGATTCCTAACATCCTGTTTGCTTCTTTGACTGCCGCTGCACACTGCGTGGACGTCTTCAGAGAACTATCCATGATGACTCCCAAGATCTCTTTCCTGATTAGTTGTAGCTAAATTAGCCCCCATCATATTGTATGTATAGTTGGGGTTATTTTTTTCCAATGTGCATTACTTTACATTTATTCATATTAAATTTCATTTGCCATTTTGTTACCCAATCACTTAGTTTTGTGAGATCTTTTTGAAGTTCTTCACAGTCTGCTTTGGTCTTAACTATCTTGAGCAGTTAAGTATCATCTGCAAACTTTGCCACCTCACTTTTTACCCCTTTCTCCAGATCATTTATGAATAAGTTGAGTAGGATTGGTCCTAGGACTGACCTTTGGGGCACACCACTAGTTATACCTCTCCATTCTGAAAATTTACCATTTATTCCTACCCCTTTGTTCCCTGTCTTTTAACCAGTTCTCAGTCCATGAAAGGATCTTCCCCCTTATCCCATGACAACTTAATTTACGTAAGAGTCTTTGGTGGTAATAAGCAAAATCTATGGGTATGTCTACTTTGCAAAGAAAAACCTTTGGCTGCCCCATGCCAGCTGACTTGGGCTCCTGGGGCTGTTTCATTGCAGTGCAGACTTCTAGGGTCCTTCCACTGTGCAGGGTCCTATAGCCTCGGGTCCAGCTCAAGCCCAGAAGTCTACACTGCAGTGAAACAGCCCTGCAGCCCGAGACAGCCTGACACCCACAGCTGTCCCATGCCAGCTATCTACACAGCAATTAATGTCCTTTATGGCTAACCCAGGCTAAGAACTGGGAATCATTTTCTTATGTTTCGTAATCCTTTCTCCTTGTGGTATGTCTACACAGCAATGTAAGCCTTGGGTTAGTGGGATTTGAGTCAGCTGACCCATGTCAAGAACCCTAGGCTTGAGCGTCTACACTGCATTTTAACCCTAGGTTAAGGATTTTCTGAACCTAGGGTTCTGGTGTCCACACTGCTGTGCACAGATCCGAGTCAAAGTACCTCTATCCCAGAGTGCCTAGTCCCCTGTCCCCGTCTAGCCCTACGAAAGTGGTACTGTGAGAAAACTCTACTGCCCACCCTGTTTCCTAAGTGGGACAATACTGTTGATGGGACTCAAGTGCCCCAAAGAGCACATGATACATAAACTGCATGGTTAGCTCCTTTGATTGCTGTCTCAGTAGAATGATGGCAGTTTGAGAAGGGTTTATACTGAACTTACACAGCACCACTCGGGTTTGGCCCAGCCACTCCTCCATCATGATGGGGAGGCTGCTAGGTCAGATTTGAGCCTCTGCTCTTCCAGGGGGTTAGAGTGGTCCAAAAGGAAAAATGAAAATACCTCCATGGTCCATGAAAGGGGCCATGTCCCCACAGCCTCATGCAGAGCAAAGACCAGTAGTCTTAGGAGAAAGGTCTGGACTCCTTATCCCTTGTGTGTCCAAACAACCCACGGCTGAGTCCCAGGATGCTGAATTTAAAAGTAAGGAAAAACTGATCCCTCTGTTTCTTCAGAGGGCTCAGGGTGCTCTCTACGTTTCACCAGCAGATAGACCCTGTTTCCTGGGGCTAAGGAGTTCAGCACTAGCTCTCTTTGCTCCTGAAAGCCACCCACAGACCGTGCCTGAGCCAGTATTCTCCCCACCCTTCTCCAGGACTGACAAGCATTACAGGTGCAACAGGTTGGGCTTGTTTGAACCCAGAGGAGCTCTTTAACTCCTCCTCGACTGGGACAGGGGGCTGCCCCACTACAACCCTTTCTATGCAATGGACCTTGCTGTGTTTATTTAGGCTCTATCATCAACATGCCCTGGAATATTATAATGTTCTGTAGATGACCCAGTGCAGCAGCCACTGCCCCACCAGCATTTTCCACATGAAGCATTTTGCTCCCTGTGCTCCAGATTCTGCACTGGCTTCCTTGTGAGCACAATTCAAGGTGGTGTGATTGGCATTCAAAGCACTACCGGGTCTAGTCATAGAGGTGCCCCTTTCCCAATGACAGCTGGGACCATTGAGGTCAGCTGCAGTACTTTCCCCATCTGTGAATGTGGAGGAAGAGTCCTAGACTTTGGTAATTACCCCCACCCTTTTCTCTGACAAAGCCCAGGTTGGTGGACCTTCAGGGCATGATGCAAACCCTATCAATTCACTCGGGGGTTTAGTAGAATGGGCATCATCTCTCTCAGCAGTTCATTGCTGGCTAGAGTCTCTTTATTTTGTCTGAGATTTGCACACTTGCCCAGAGGTGGGAATTATTTCATTTACTGGAGTCTTAAACAAATCTGTTTGCAAAGGGCTCTCTTCTCCCCATCCCTGTCATGTCTGGTCTTATCAAACTGTGTATCCTTTCTTTGCTTTCTCCCTTCTAAGGAAGGACCATCCCAGAGGAGAAAGCATTTCTGTGCATGGGGAACTGATTTCTCAACTGTGTCTTGCTGACAGCTGTTGCCCTTCTCTCATTTCAGGGCTGTGAGTCTGTATATGGCAGTGTCTCAGGACTCAAATCTCACCTTGGCACCTGCACCTTGGTTTGTACCATTTCTATACAGTCTCTTTCATACATGCACCCCACTGTTATTGTTCCCCAGATACGTGCACATCAGTCATTGGCCTGCTGGATCCTTGTCTGTCAATGCTCTTTAATAGTCCCTTCTCCACAGTGTCTGACTGCCTCCCCAGTATTAATGGATCTACATCACAAATGTGCTGTGAGGCAGTAAGATTGTATGTCCTTTACACCTGTACCTGAGTCACTGTCCTGCCTGCAATCTCATGGCTTCAAGAGCACCTTTACCAGATACACTCCCCCTGTGTGAGACCTGCAAGGCCTCCAGCAGTGATGGAGGTTACTTGGGGAGTAGCTGGAGCTGGTTCCACCCTCATTCTCTCAGGGCACACTTGGGCATCAGTTTCTGTGCTGCTGTGACCTGAGTGCGCACCCTCTTGGATGAGTTCAGGGATTTTGTGCTCTGTCTCCTCACTACTGGATCATGTCTGGCCATGCCTTGGGTGCAGGGTCTGGGCCTTTCAGCGTCACTGGGCAGAGAGGAGGGTGGCATCTGGTGATGTGTTTTCTGTTTTGGTGGCAGGGAGACTTTGTGGCTGGGAAATACAAGTGTCTCCTATGTGAGAAGGAATTCATATCAGAGAGCGGGGTCAAGTATCACATCAACTCTGTGCATGCTGAGGTGAGAAGAGCGCGGTGCCCTGCCCCCTTCAAAGTGCCAAGTCCTAGCCCTTGTCCCATGCTGCTGCCACTCTGTTCATTTTGCCAGCACCTTCCATATCCTGCAGTATTAGCCAACCCATTGCAGAATCCAGTAAGCCCCCAGAGAGCAGGATGGAATCTGCCCAGCAACTGGTAAAAATAACGCTGTGCTGGCCAGCCTAATTCTCGGATCCCATTTCTCTGCTAATCCCTGCCCTGTGGGTGATCCCAGCAGTGGAACATGACAGGCACCCCCATTGTATCTCCTCCCCCAGTACTAACCCTCTGCTTTCTGAACCCTCCAGGACTGGTTTGATGTGAATACCACTAACAAAAAAAGCTTTGAGAAGCTGATGAAAATTCGCCAGAGAGAAGATGAGCAGAGAAAGCAGCGAAAGAAGCGTGCTGCAGCCCGGAGCAGGAAGAAAAGGCCTGGGACTGTATCTGCCAAGAAGCTCCTTGGTGCAGGGGCCGAGAGAAGCAGAAGAAGGAGTAAGAGGGGGCATTCCCAGCTGGTGGACAATGAGAGCAGGAGCAGCGAGGAGGAGGAGGAGGAGCCCCAAGCTGCACAGAGAGCAGAAACTCCAAAAACCATCCGCAAACGGGGCAGGAAATAGATCATTGGAGGCAGAGGAACTAGGCCATTCTAGGAAGCCAGGAGCCCAGGTCCATGGCACAGCGTCACTCCCTCCCGTGGACAGTGGCACGAGCAGGGTATCCAGTGTAGTTTGTGCCCTAGTTACAGGCTGAGTTCAGGTTATGTTAGTTGCTTATTTAGTGATTTTAAATATTTTAGTCTCTGCTTTTGTTGTCCTCCTCTTAGGGTACATCTACACTACAGGGGGGAGTCGATTTAAGATACTCAAATTCAGCTACGTGAATAGCGTAGCTGAATTAGACGTATCGCAGCCGACTTACCCCGCTGTGAGGACGGCGGCAAAATCGACTTCTGCGGCTTTCTGTCGACGGCGCTTACTCCCACCTCTGCTGGTGGAGTAAGAGCGCCGATTCAGGGATCGATTGTCGCATCCCCACGGGACGCGATAAATCGATCCCCGAGAGGTCGATTTCTACCCGCGGATTCAGGCGGGTAGTGTAGACCTAGCCTTAGGGATCCTCGGCTTTGGTGAGGACAGGTTTCCTTGATGGATCTCTAGCACTGGCTGTGCAGGTCTCAGCTGGGGGAGTGAGTTCCTGTGGGGTAGTGTGTGCAGATTCTGAGCAGTTTCTGGGGTGGGGCACAGATGCTCTAGCTTGATCACCTGCAGCCCAATGCTACCTCAGGTGCTTAAAGGGGTGGCCTCTGAGACTCAGACACTGAGTGCTGTCTCCCCCTTAGGTCATTGCCATAAAGCACCATCCTTTTACTACACTAATCTCCAAACTCAGCACTGCCCAGCAATTTAGGAACCCAGGCCTGCCTGATGGGGTAGGACATCATCCTGCCAAAAGCAGGAGTGTTTGCAGTGGGCTAATGTACCCTTCAGCACCTGCCTCCTTTATGGCTGAGCACTGACTGGTCCCAAAAAGTGGGGAGGGAGCTCTTCCTCCAGTCTGTGGCTAGAGACCAGCTGTCTGTACCCTTGCCTTGCAGAGGCACGTGGCAGCAAACTTGTCTGCCAGCACACTACAGTCTGGGGACGTGTGAGATCAGTGTGGATGGCTTGTGCTGTGTTATAGGTTCACACTTCATAACAGCCACCTGCAGGACAGAGCTCATACACAGTAGCAAAGCACTGCGTATTGCTGCCATGGGGTGGCCTTGTCCTAGTTTGGTGTCCTCATTCCCTCTCAAGCCTTAGGTGCTGCTTCTCCTTGTAAGTGAGCTCTGCAGGTGCCTTCTCCCCTGAGCTAGTTGTAGCCTGCTCCTGGGATTGCCACCTTTCCCGGGACAAGCCTTAGGTAATGGGCCTTCCTGTGTGTTGGTGTCAGGGCTGGAGGGAGGGGGTCCTGTTTACCTGTTGAATTAAGTTTTAATTTAGCATATGGTGAGTGTTTTACCATGTTCCACTTGTACAGCAGGGCCAGTTGAGACCCATACATGCGTAACATCTCTGGCAGGCTTAGCCACCCCCATTCTCTGCTGGATAGAGAGGGGGCCTGCAAGATTTCTGATGTCAGATCACATCCCCTGACAGGGAAAACTGCAGGATTTGATGTCTCTTTACCCTCTCCTCTCTTGTCCTGCAACAGTTCCCTGTCTCAGCTGGCTCTTTAGTTCGATATATGAGGATTCAGTTAGCAGGATCTGGCACTCAACAGTACCCTTCATGTCTTGTTTCAGTGGAAGCTTCCACTTAAGCCAAAGTTGCTGGTGCTGAAATTCACAGTGGATTCCCTGAGGTGCACAGGACACAGACAGACTTATTTGTGTGTTTGTTTCTAGCAGTGATGTTTGTTCACCCGTATAATCAAATTGCCTTTGTGGCTGGGGGTAGGACCCAAGCTCTCCACGGCCATGGCCATTTTACAGAAGTTACACCCTAATGTGCGTAGAGTGAAGCAAATTACCCCCACATCTTTCCTCATACAAACTAACACCCATGACGATTGTTGGACTCTGCATGCAATGCTCCATTCTGATCTAGGTGCAGCAGCTGCATTTCATGCTGGGACCTGCAGTTGTCATAGATTGCAGTGCTGTATTAAAGAGTCAGGTTTCTGGGTTCTTCTGTAGAGGCTGTGAGATGTGTGGTCAGAGCAGCAGGATCAGGATCAGAACAAAATGAAATAAAATGTCACCAGTGCAAGAATGTGATTTCTTGTTTGTTTGGTGTATAGTGTCTTTAGAATCATCCCCACTTTAGCAGTATGAGGCAGAAGAGTGCAGAGCTGCCTGTCTCTGGGCTGCTTGTGGGTGGCAATAGGACACATGCCTTTAAGCACTGAGGCAAAGAGCACTCACTTTCAGTTTTTCAACCACTTCTCTATCCCGCACTCCAACCCTCCTCACAGCCTGTTGCATTAATGTAGGTGAAATATGTGGGCACAAAGAGTCAAAGGCATATATTAGGAACAAAAAGAATTCTAACAGTGGTGTTGATCCAGTATTAGATGGAAATGGTAGAATTATCAATAATAATTCAGAAAAGGCAGAAGTGCTCAATAAATACGTCTGCATATGGGGGGGGGGGAATGATGTAATCATATCATATGATAACACTTTTGCCACTTCACTAGTAGCTCTGGAGGATGTTAAACAGCAGCTATTAAAGTTCGACATTTTTAAATCAGCAGGTCCAGATAACTTTCATCCAAGAGCAGGGGCGGCTCTATGTATTTTGCCGCCCCAAGCACGGCACTCAGGCGGCTTTTGGCCGCATGCCTGCGGGAGGTCCGCCGGTCCTCGTACCCGCCGCCAAATTGCCACCGAAACCGCAGGACTGGCGGACCTCCCGTAGTCATGCTGCCGAAGGCATCCTGACTGCCGCCCTCAAGGCGACTGGCACGCCCTTTTCTGCAGAACTGCTGCCTAGCCACTTGGTCCCTAGTCTGTAACAGTGAATGGGATTCTTCTGTCCTAAGTGCAGGACTTTGCACTTGTCCTTGTTGAACCTCATCAGGTTTTTTTTGGCCCAATCCTCTAATATGTCTAGGTCCCTCTGTATCCGATCCCTACCCTCCAGTGTATCTACCATGCCTCCCAGTTTAGTGTCATCTGCAATCTTGCTGAGAGTGCAGTCCACACCATCCTCCAGATCATTAACAAAGATATTAAACAAAACCGGCCCCAGGACCAACCTTTGGGGCACTCCGCTTGAAACCGGCTGCCAACTAGACATGGAGCCATTGATCACTATCTGTTGAGCCAGACGATCTAGCCAGCTTTCTATCCACCTTACAGTCCATTCATCCAGCCCATACTACTTTAACTTGGCGGCAAGAATACTGTGGGAGACCGTATCAAAAGCTTTGCTAAAGTCAAGGAATAACACATCCACAGCTTTCCCCTCATCCACAGAGCCAGTTATCTTATCATAGAAGGCAATTAGGTTAGTCAGGCACGACTTCCCCTTCGTGAATCCATGCTGACTGTTCCTGATCACTTTCCTCTCCTCTAAGTGTTTCATAATTGATTCCTTGAGGACCTGCTCCATGATTTTTCCAGGGACTGAGGTGAGGCTGACTGGCCTGTAGTTCCCCGGATCCTCCTCCTTCCCTTTTTTAAAGATGGGCACTACATTAGCCTTTTTCCAGTCATCCGGGACCTCCCCCAGTCGCCATGAGTTTTCAAAGATGATGGCCAATGGCTCCGCAATCACATCCACCAACTCCTTTAGCAAGAAAGGAGAGCAGCAGAATACGGACCCTGGACTTCAGAAAAGCAGACTTTTTGACTCCCTCAGGGAACAGATGGGCAAGATCCCCTGGGAGAATAACATGAAGGGCAAAGGGGTCCAGGAGAGCTGGCTGTATTTTAAAGAATCCTTATTGCGGTTGCAGGAACAAACTATCCCGATGTGTAGAAAGAATAGTAAATATGGCAGGCGACCAGCTTGGCTTAACAGTGAAATTCTTGCTGACCTTAAACGCAAAAAAGAAGCTTACAAGAAGTGGAAGATTGGACAAATGACCAGGGAGGAGTATAAAAATATTGCTCAGGCATGCAAGAGGGAAATCAGGAAGGCCAAATTGCACTTTGAGTTGCAGTTAGCAAGAGATGTTAAGAGTAACAAGAAGGGTTTCTTCAGGTATGTTAGCAACAAGAAGAAAGTCAAGGAAAGTGTGGGCCTCTTACTGAATGAGGGAGGCAACCTAGTGACAGAGGATGTGGAAAAAGCTAATGTACTCAATGCTTTTTTTGCCTCTGACTTCACAAACAGGGTCAGCTTCCAGCTGCTGGACTGAGCAGCACAGTATGGGGAGGAGGTGACCAGCCCTCCGTGGAGAAAGAAGTGGTTCAGGACTATTTAGAAAAACTGGATGAGCACAAATCCATGGGGCCGGATGCGCTGCATCCGAGGGTGCTAAAAGTGTCAATCAACATGGGTTTATGGAAAATAGATCCTGACAAACCTACTTGGTTTATTAGATAATTTTTTCTTTAATGAGATTACAAGTTTGGTTGATAAAGGTAATAGTGTTGATGTATTGGACTTCTGTAAGGCATTTGATTTGGTACTGCACAACATTTTGATTAAAAAAACTAGAACAATATAAACTTAACCTGGCACACATTAAATGGATTAAAAGCTGGCTAACGGATAGGTCTCAAAATGTAATTGTAAACCGGGAATCATCATTGAGCAGATGTTTTTATATTGGTGTCCTACAGGGATTGGGTCTTGGCCCTGCACTAGTTAACATTTTTGTCAATTACCTGGAAGAAAACATACAGTCATCACCAAGAAGGTTTGCAGATGTTACAAAAATTGGGAGAGAGGTAAATAATGATGAGGACAGGTCACTGATACAGAGTGATCAGGATGTCCTGGTAAGCTGAGTGCAAACAAACAATATGTGTTTTAATATCTGTAATATGTAAATGTATGCATCTAGGAACAAAAAATGTAAGCCATGGAAGACTCTATCCTGGGAAACAGTGACTCTGAAAAAAATAATTAGGGGTCATGGTGTATAATCAGGTGAACATGAGGTCCCCAGCATGGCGCTGTGGTCAAAAGGTCTAATGCAATTTTTCGATGTATAAACAGGAATCTTGAGTAGGAGAAGAGAGATTTTACCTCTGTAGGTGGCACTGTTAAATTGGAGAGGGGTCAGAGAAGAGCCATGATAATGATTAGAGGATTAGAAACCATGTCTTATAGTAACAACAAGGAGTCTGGTGGCACCTTAAAGACTAACAGATTTATTTGGGCATAAGCTTTCGTGAGTAAAAACCTCACTTCTTCGGATGCATAGAGTGAAAGTTACAGATGCAGGCATTATATACTGACACATGGAGAGTAGGGAGTTACTTCACAAGTGGAGAACCAGTGTTGACAGGGCCAATTCAATCAGGGTGGATGTAGTCCACTCCCAATAATAGATGAGGAGGTGTCAATTCCAGGAGAGGAAAAGCTGCTTCTGTAGTGAGCCAGCCACTCCCAGTCCCTATTCAAGCCCAGATTAATGGTGTTGAATTTGCAAATGAATTTTAGTTCTGCTGTTTCTCTTTGAAGTCTGTTTCTGAAGTTTTTTTGTTCAATGATAGTGACTTTTAAATCTGTAATAGAATGACCAGGGAGATTGAAGTGTTCACTTGTATGTTACCATTCCTGATGTCCGATTTGTGTCCATTTATTCTTTTGCGGAGGGACTGTCCCGTTTGGCCAATGTACATGGCAGAGGGGCATTGCTGGCACATGATGGCATATATGACATTAGAGGATGTGCAGGTGAATGAGCCCCTGATGGTGTGGCTGATGTGGTTGGGTCCTCTGATGCTGTTGCCAGAGTAGATACGGGGACAGAGTAGGCAACGAGGTTTGCTACAGGGATAGGTTCCTGGGTTGGTGTTTCTGTGGTGTGGTGTGTAGTTGCTGGTGAGTATTTGCTTCAGGTTGGGGGATTGTCTGTAAGCGAGGACTGGCCTGCCTCCCAAGGTCTGTGAGAGTGAGGGATCATTTTCCAGGATAGGTTGTAGATCGTGGATAATGCGCTGGAGAGGTTTTAGCTTGTGGCTGTATGTGATGGCCAGTGGTGTTCTGTTATTGTCCTTGTTGGGCCTGTCCTGTAGTAGGTGATTTCTGGGTACCCGTCTTGCTCTGTCAATCTGTTTCCTCACTTCCCCAGGTGGGTATTGTAGTTTTACGAATGCTTGATAAAGATCTTGTAGGTGTTTGTCTCTGTCTGAGGGGTTGGAGCAAATTCGGTTGTATCTTAGGGCTTGGCTGTAGACAATGGATCGTGGGATGTGTCTTGGATGGAAGCTGGAGGCATGTAGGTACGTATAGTGGTCAGTAGGTTTCCGGTATAGGGTGGTGTTTATGTGACCATCAATTATTTGTACTGTAGTGTCCAGGAAGTGGATCTCTTGTGTGGACTGGTCCAGGCTGAGGTTGATGGTGGGGTGGAAATTGTTGAAGTCCAGGTGGAATTCTTCAAGGGCCTCCTTTCCGTGGGTCCATATGATGAAGATGTCATCAATATAGCGCAAGTAGAGGAGGGGCATTAGGGGACGAGAGCTGAGGAAGCGTTGTTCTAAGTCAGCCATAAAAATGTTGGCATACTGTGGGGCCATGCGAGTACCCATAGCAGTGCCACTACTTGAAGGTATAAGTTGTCCCCAAATCTGAAGTGGTTGTGGGTGAGGACAAAGTCACAAAGCTCAGCCACCAGGTGATTTGAGCTCCTTGAGTCTATGTATTTAGCTTAACAAACAAGAAGGTTAAGGGAGAACTTGATTACCATCTATAAGTACCTACGGGGGGATAAATGTTTAATAGGCACTTCATTCTAGCAGAGAAAGGTATAACACAATCTATTGACTGGATGTTGATGCTAAACCAGGGGTTTCTAAATCTGGTTTGCAGCTTGTTCAAGGTAAGCCCCTGGCCAGCCACAAGACACTTTGTTTCCCTGAGCGTCCACAGGTATGGCCGCTCGCAGCTCCCAGTGGCCGCGGTTCACTATAGCTTTTGATCTCTGATTCAGTAGCTACAGTGACAGACAGGAAGTGTCTGTTTACATGGCTAACATTTATGAGTACACTCAGACACTTAGTATCACTTCTAACTTCTAATAATATAGGTTTGCATTTCAAAATTCTAGCCTATCTACTATGGAATGGCCCTAATTACCATTTGCATACCTTTCTAACATGTCTCTAATGGTTGAAACTGGATCATTTATCTGCAGGATACTTAACCCTTTCCGGACATGCATTACATTTTGTATAAGATTTGTTGCAATTCTAGAACAGTGGTAGCAACAATGGTTTGCATGGTTTAATCCGATAACGTCACACCCCCAATGCGAGATTGGTGTGGAAGGGAGCAATTAGAGCTCCTGGATACACCTTAAGGACCTTCCAATATTGATAGGAGCTGTATTTATATTGAATTGTTTGAAAGGCCAAATCACTGATGCTTGCCTTGGCCCAAGTTGACAACTTAGTCCATATTTATGTGCTAACTTAACATAGACATCAGTGTTCTCCAGAGAGCACTTTGACATTCAGCCATGAAGGCTGTGAGATGTTGTACCTCAGTTTCTCTTCTTGCACAGCAGTCCAAGCTTGTAATGGTTTTTCTGCTGTGGAAAGTTTTAGGATTGTGCATAGGCATTAGCTGTGAAACCTCAACATTATTAGGCTTTCTAATGCAAAGTATGTTCTTACTGAACCAAACAGCATAATTATAAGGGTTTCTATTACATGGTGTGTTTTTATGTAGCACTTCCAGCATGTTTGAGGATTTTTCCCATAAGACATGCACATTATACATTTTTACAGTTTTTGGCATCAGCAAAATTATATTAACAGCAAAGTTATCACAAGTGTACAATCACAGTCATTTTTGTTAAGTTTTTGTTTAGATAGACCATTTTTTAGGTCAGCTTGTTCAATATTCCCTTTGAACCTTTGCAGCTTTTCCTTTACTTAAGGGTTTTCCGTAACATAGGCTTTTAGTTTAACCACATCCTTGGGGTTTTGGTATTTTAGAGCTGTGAGGCAAGTCTGTAAGGGCACCTTGCCTTTCAAGGGATAACTTGCCTTCCTCCTTTCCCCTTTTCAGAGGGTTGAAATCTGAGATTTCTGGTATACACTAACCTGGCCTTCATTGTAGAACTGCCAAGCTCCCAGAGACACATTCTATATGCATCCGAAGAAGTGGGCTGTAGTCCACGAAAGCTTATGCTCTAATAAATTTGTTAGTCTCTAAGGTGCCACAAGTACTCCTGTTCTTCTTTTTGCGGATACAGACTAACACGGCTGCTACTCTGAAACAGAGACACTTGGTAATCCTGTTGTTTTTGACTTCCTAACAACGATGGTGCACTTCATCCCGCATTCTGCTGTTCCTCCTGCGTGGGAGATGGCTTAGCACTTCCTTGAAAATGCCTTCTGCGACCATGGCTTAGACATGGGCGTTATATTGGACCAGGGTCCCCAGTTCATTTCCCAATTCTGGCAGGAATTTCTAAGACTTCTTGGCATCGAGTCCCTCGCCCATTCTGCCTGTCCTCCACAGACTAATGGACAAACAGAGAGGATCAATCAAATCTTGGGAGTAGTATCGCTACTGCTTTTTTGAGCTATCACCAGGATGACTGCTTCCCTTGCTGTGCTACCCTGAATTTGCATATAACTATGCAGTCCACACATTGACTCCACAGCCTATTCTTTGAAATCTATAACTTTCACCCCTGCTTCCACCCAGATTTGCCCCTGTCTTCTCCAGTACTGGCTGTCAGAGATTTAGCACACCATCTATTCTTAGTGAATCGGGAATGCAATGAATACTTGCAGTCCACAAAAGAAATCTATAAGCACCATAAACACCAAGACCTTTAGGCTGCCCCAATCTGGCTGTAGGGGACAAGGTGTGGCTCTCTTCCCAGAACTCAGCTCGAGCTGCCTGTCCACCAGACTAGACTGACTGTACCTGGGCCCCTTCAAGGTTATAGACTGGATCAACTGGTAACTTTTAGGTTACGGTGGTCCAAGTCCTTAAAGATCCACTCCCTCTTTTATATCTCACTTTTAAAGCCCTATGCCAAGAACCTGTACCAAACAACCACCCCTAACAGTCTGTGGACAGGAGGAGTACTTGGTCCACCCAATCCTTGACTCTCGGCAAGTTAAGAGAAGGTTCCAGTACCCGGTTGACTGGGAAGGCCACAGTCTGGACAAACAGTCTAGGGAACCAGTAGAAACATCCATGTTCAGGACCTATTGTGAGAGTACCATCAGAAGTATCCTAAGAAACTGGGTCCGAGACCTAGATCTAGGAGGTGCCCTTGGGTTGGGGGGCAATACTGCTTGTCAGGAATCAGGATCTGCAGCTAAGCCAGTCTCCAGGCAACCTAATGGGCGCAGCTGGCCTAATTGGTTACACTACCCGATTGATTAGAAGGGTCAGCAGACCAGCTCTTAAGCCAAGCAGCAGCAGCTCAAGCCATTTGCCCATGACTGATAGTTCCTGCACCTGCTTGTTCCCAGCCTTGGACCCAGTGCTGCCTCCTGCCTTGCCTCACTCTAGGTGACCCTGGGCTTCAATTCCTGACTCCGCTGGTGAGCCTTACCGCTGGCACTTGGCCTCTAGCTGCAGAACTACTAACTGTGGTATGCAACCTGTCATTTAAATCAGCTTCTGTACCAGATGACTAGAGGGTAGCTAATATGAAACCAATTTTTTAAAAAGGCTTCCTAGGTGATCCCAGCAATTACAAGCTGGTAAGCCTAACTCCAGTACTGGGAAAACTGGTTGAAACTGTAGTAAAGAACAAAACTATCAGACACAGAGACGAATATGATTTGTTGGGGAATAGTCAACAGCTTTTTGTAAAGGGAAATCATGCCTCACCAGTCTATTGGAATTCTTTGAGGGAGTCAACAAGCATGTGGACAAGGGAGAGCCAATGGATAGTGTAATTTGGACTTTCAGAAAGTCTTTGACAAGGTCCTTCACCAAAGGCTCTTAAGCAAACTAAGCAGTCATGGAATAAGAGGAAAGGTCCTCTCGTGAACTAGTAACTGGTTAAAAGATAGGAAACAAAGGGTAGGAATAACTGGTTTTCAGAATGGAGACATGTAAATAGTGGCGTCCCCCAGGGAGCTGTACTGGGGCCAGTGCTGTTCAACATATTCATAAATTAGCTGGAAAAATGGGTAAACAGTGAGGTGGCAAAGTTTCTAGATGATACAAAATTACTCAATGAAGAGTTACAAAGGTAACCAAACTGGGTGACTTGAGCAACAAAATGGCAGATGGGATTGTTTTCCAATGTGCATTATTTTGTATTTATCAACATTGAATTTCAAGTATACATATGACACAATGGGGTCTAAATTAGCTGTTACCACTCAAGCAAGAGACCTTGGAGTCATTGCAGCTGGCTGTCTGAAAACATCTGCTCAATGTGCGAAAAAGACACAAAAGCGAACAGGATGTTAGTTCAGTGCTGAGGAATGTTGTTCCTGTGGCAGTGCTGTCAAGGCTGCTAAGCTGTTACAGCAGCTCGGTGCATCTGTTCGTGGAGCTCTGGTGTTAGCTTCACAAGGAGAGCGTGCAGCCTACTAATTCAGCAGACTTAAGTGTTACTCATAAAGAAAGACCACAGGCTCAGCTTGGTAGCAAAGGCACTCTGCCAGGTTTATTGCGAACAAAGCCTGGTACTAGCACCCTGGCTTCATGGTTTCAGGTACACTAACACATTGTATGCCCGTGATAATGGTACCAGCTCAGTCCGTGCACCAGGCTGCTGCCCCCTAGGCTGGACAAAGGTGCCCCTCCTATGACTTCTTGTATATGTTGATACATATTGCTCTCCAGACATTGCTAGTTACCAACCCTACACCTTGTACCCGCTAGTTTGAACAAAACATCCATATCCATTATTCTGTCAGCCCATCCTTATCTTATGAGGGGCTTGATGTGTTCCTGTACCATCTCTTAAGAATGTATTTACGTAGTTACATGAGAACTTTAGGTGTTTTTGTACCATCCTCTCCAGTCAGGAATGTGCTAACTTAGTTGGCCAATATCTAGTGTGTGGTTATTTTGCCAAGATCAGGACCACTCTGGTTCACGTCCTTTGGTTCACACTGTTAGTTATACGTGGGGCTCCAGCAAGTCCTACATTTAGTAACCATTAAGAAAGAGATAGCTAATAGGTCAGAAAATAGCATAATGCTACTATATAAAACCATGATACACCCACACCTTGAATCCTGCATGCAGTTCTAGTCACCCGCACCTCAAAAACAACATAATAGACTTGGAAAAAGTACAGAGAGAGGCAACAAACATAAGTAGGGGTATGGAGCAGCTTCCATACAAAGAGAAATTAAAAAGACTGGGATGGGTCACTTTAGAAAAGAGATGACTAATGAGAGATGCGATAGAAGTGTGTAAAATTATGAATGGTGTGGAGAAAGAGATAAGGAAGTGTTATTTACTCCTTCACATAACAAAAGAACCAGGGTTCACCCAATGAAATTAATAGGGAGCAAGTTTAAAATGAGAAGGAAGTATGTCTTCACACAACTTTTGGAACTCATTGATGGGATGCTGTGAAGGCCTAAAGTATAATTGGATTAAAAAAAAGAATTAGATAAGTTTATGGAGGATAGGTCCATCAATGGCTTTTGCCAAGATGGTCAGGGACAGAACCCCTATGCTCAGGGTATCCCTAATTTGACTGCCAACAGCTGGGACTGGATGAGAGGGCATGGCTCACTCGATAATTGGCCTGTTCTGTTCATTCCCTCTGACACCACCGACTGCTGGAAGACAGGATGCTGGGCTAGATAGACCATTGGTCTCACCCAGTGTGGCCGTTCTTACCACCAATCAGAGCCCTTCTCTGTGGGACAAGTTAATCTCTGGTAAGTTTATTAACGTGTGTAAGATCTCTTCTTGTTTTTAATATGTTTCCTCTGTAATGCTTTTACCTTTAGAATAAATGTGCTTACTTAGAAAAAGCTGTGTGATTGCTTAACTATAGCAATTGCACTGTTTACCATCCCTGAGGAGAAAAGTAAAACAAGCCTGCTTAGGCATCATGACTTTGCTAGGGAGTTCACAGGCTAGGCAGGAAGTTGTGCAGTGTGATAATACTGCTGTCAGGTGACGCATGTCTCCACCTGAGAGGTGACCGCTGAAGAGCCTGAAGTATAGCATGGGTGTGCTTGCTGGATCACAGAGAGGAAAAACGGGTGTAGGTGTCCTGAATGTGATTCACAATATTAGCACTCTTCCAATCTTCTGGAATTTTCCCAGTATCTAAGATTTATTAAGAATTAACATCAGTGGGGCCAGAGATGATATTTAACATCCTCCTGGGTTACTAAAGGACTGGAAAGTACTTCATTATCCTCGTGATACAAATAGATCGTAATGCTTCTTTTCAGATAGAGAACAGATATTCATTGAACACCTCTGCCTTTTCTGTATTATTATTATTAACCATGTTATCATCTCCATCTAGTAATGGGCCTATACCATTGCTAGGATTTCTTTTGTTCTAATATACTTTTAAAAAAATCCTTCTTATTGACCCTAGCGTTTCCCACCAGGAATTTTTCCCTGATGTCTTTCATTCCCTTTTCAATATTCCATACTTCGTAGCTTCTAATGTAGATTGATTTGCTATCTATTTGCCTTATTAATAGAATTTAGTTATTGTCACAGAACCACAGGATCTGTGCTATGCCCCAACTTTTAATCAGTCTCTTGGAGGAACCCCTTCAGTGTGGCAGACCCCCAAGGGAGACCACTCCTTACGCTGGGGGTAAACCATAGCACCTCACAGCCTCCTAGACTGAGCATCTGGGTTCCAGCACTCCTGCGTCACACTATGCGCTCTTCTCAGCAAGTCCAACTGGGCTTGACTCCTGGTAATGGCTTGTACAGTCCAGGGATTAATGCACCTCAGCAAGTATTTGCAGTGACACCCAAGCAGGATTTTCAAAACAGAGCAGGATTTAATAGTCAGCTGGAACAGAGCACTGGAAGTCCTTAGCTTACCATAGAGACATAGAATCATAGGATGCAGGATTTGTTGAATCTAAACCATCCAAGACAGAAGTCTTTTTTTTTTTTAAAAAAAAAAAAAACCTCCAGTGAAGGAGCTTCCATGACCTCCCTAGGCATCTGTTCCATTGTCCTACTGTTCTTACTGTAAGAAAGTTTTTCCTGAGGTTTAATCTAAATCTGTTATGCTGTAGTTTGAACCCACTGCCTCTTGTCCTGCCCTCTGTGGAAAGAACAATTTTTCTCCATCTTCTGCAAGTATTTGAAGACCACTATCATGTCCCCCCATTAACCACCTCTTTTCCAAACTAAACATATCCAGTTCCTTCAGCTGCTGCTCATATGGCTTGCATTCCACCCCGTTGATAATCTTTGATGCTCACTTCTGAATCCTTTCCAGTTTCTCTACATCCTTTCTATACATTGGTGACCAAAATTGGACACAGTACTCCAGCTGAGGCCTAACCTAACCTCCTGTGACTTGCCTGCTATGGCTCTGTTAATATAAACTACAATTGCATTTGCTTTTTTTGAAGCAGCATAGCATTGTTGACTCATGTTGAGGTTGTGTTCCACCGCAACTCACAGGTCCTTCTCAGCAGTGCTGCTGCCAAGTCAATTGTCCCCCATTCTGTATTTGCACTTTTCTTTTTTCTTCCTGAAGTGTAGCACCTTACATTTGTCTTGGTTGAATTTCATTGTGTGGTGTCTAGTCCTGTTCTCCAATTTATCAAGATCCCTCTGAATTTTAGTTGTATTCTTCAAAGTATTGGCAACACCTCCCCTTCCTCCCCCCGCCCCAGTGTTGTCATCTGCAAATTTGATCAGTATGCTCTCCATTCCTATATCCAGGTCATTAATAAAGATGTTAAATAACACCGGACCCAGAATAGATCCTTGTGGAACCCAACTTGAGACTTCCCTCTAATCCGACATCAGTCCATTAATAGTTACTCTTTGCAGTTGTTAACCAATTATGTATCCACTTAATAGTAGTTCTGTTGAGCCGGCATTTCTCCAGCTTACTTATCAGAATATCATGAGGGACTGTGTCAGAAGTCCAGGTATAGTATATCACTGCATTCCTCCTATCCACCAAATCAGTTACCCTGTCAAAGAAGGAAATCAGGCTGGGATGGTATGATTTGTTCTTAGTAAATCCATGGGCGCTGTGGAGGTGGTGCTTGCAGAGACGGGCAGCACGCAGAGCCACGTGCCCCCCGCGCACACCCCAGGAGCCGCAGGGGTGCGTTGGTTCCTGCCAGGAGCAGCGTGGGGCCCGGGGTAGGCAGGGAGCCTGCCTTAGTGGCAGCTACGCTGTACTGCCAACTGGGAGCTGCCAGAGGTAAGTGCTGTCCAGCGGGAGGCTGCACCTGAAGCCCCAGCCCTGAGCCCCCTCCCAGAGCCAGCACCCCATACCCGCTTTTGCACCCTAACACTCAGACCCAGCCCCCTCCTGCACCCAAACTCTCTCCCAGAGCTTGCATCACCACACCCCCTCCTGCACCCAACCCCCCTGCCCCAGGCTCAGCCCAGAGCCCCCTCCCACACTGCGAACCCTTCGGCCTGAGGCCAGACCCCGCACTCTCTCCCGAACCCCAATCCCCTGCCCCAGCCTGATGAAAGTGAGTGAGGGTGGGGGGAGCGAGCCTGGGGTGGGGGGGGATTGGGTGGGGCTTTGGGGAAGGGGCGGGGCCTCAGGGAAGGGACAGGGTAGATCCTGAGTTGCCCTTAAATTCAAAAAGTGATCTTGGGCGTAAAAAGGTTGGAGACCATTCTTTTAGAGCAACTCGCACATAGATTAAAACTAGCAATAACAAGAGCTCCTTGTCCCCTCTAACCTACAGAAACAATAGCTTGATTCATTTACAGTGCTTTGGTGTTTGCATGTGTAAGAGTTATAATACATTGCAAAGGGAAGGGTTAATTCAGCCGTCTGAATTGTGCATTTAATGCTGGCGATGGTGAGGGCCCCCAGGTCTTTTCTCTCCTGCGGGAGCAATTCACACAGTCTGTCTAGCTTCCGAGCTCGTGAGTCTCATCATATTGCTTAGAGATGACTATTCCAGTGTAATGTGCCTGTCATGCTAGTGCCTAGTCACAGAGGGAGGGGTGCTTTCTGATCAGCATCTGCTCCAGTCTGGTTAGAGTACAAGAAAATAGACTCAGGCTCCCACCAGGGAAGTTCCAGCCCAGCACAGCTGTGATGCAGTGATGACCTCACAGTGGTGGTGTCAGAGCACTCAGAACTTCTTGGGGGTAAAGCTCGCATTGTCTCACCCTGGAGGACAGTGCTGCTGGGCAGCAGGGCACTCCGGGAAACTGCCAGGTCCTAGCTGAGGAGGCATGTCCCGAGCTTCAGGGTAAGGGAGATCTAATATGCTGCAGTGCAGTGTTGGGTGGGAACAAGCTGCACTGATGGGTGAAGACATCCTAAACCCAGTGCTCCCTTTGCTTCCCTTCCCCTATAAAGTCTATTGAACCACAAGAGTCTCCTCTCTTTTGGTCTTCCCTCCTTCAGGGAAGGTGTTTGTTCCCTGTTTACCAGCAGTCTGGATGAGGATTTATGAGTCTCCACTCTTCACATTCCATTTCAACAGAGAAATACAAAAGCATCTGGCAAAAGCTTCCCCCTGCTTTTGAAATAGCACTGTGATTGTTCTCAAGGGTCCCAGGATTGCAGATCCCCTCGTTACCCCCTGCCACTAGTGAGGGGGAGTCTTCCCTCTGGTAGCCGGATGTCAGCTCCCTGATCTCTCCCTCCTCCCCCCCCCCCCGTCGCCCATGAGCCTCTAAAGCACTCCCCTCGGCTATGCCAGCACTGCCTTCACCTTCAAGTTTACAAGAGGTGCACCCAAGTCCCCTTGAAGTATTCCTCTGTGATATCCAGGCCCAGACCTCTCATCCCAAAGCAGCAGTGTACCCCCAGCAGTGTACCCCAGTTTTACCTTAAAAACACCACTCGTGTAAACTGTACTTGTAAGCACTTAAATAAATTCTTTTGTTTTATTACAAGAAAGACTAGAGGCTCCACTAGAAACCAGAGAGCGAGATGGAAACAAACGATTAGAATACAAAAAAATCATAAAATAAACTAGGGCCTACACTTATTAATAGTAACCTTTCCCCTCTAATCAAGTAAGTTTTCCCCTCCGCCTCCCCCACCAAAGTTCAGTCTGTTGCAGAGCTGTCTGGCTGCCCAGGAACCAGAATCCAATAGTTCACGAAAGACTCCTGTTCAACAAGATGTCTCCTCAGTGAAAGGATGCAGTGTCTTTTTCTCCACTCTGTGATATACCTAATCAGTCTTCTGTCTTTATCCACACACAGGGCACTTGCCTGTCTGCTATAATGTTCCCTTTTACCTCCATGTGGTTTTGATTGCTAGCAGTTGTCTGTGATGGTTTTCCTTTGACTGCTCTGGGATGAGGCAAGGGTAGGGAATTGAACAATATTTTACATAATAAGCTAGCCATGGTGCAGTGACAACTCCCTCCCGCTTGAATGGGTCCTCACCCAGACACATGATTCCCTGGTGATTACCTTTTACTCCAAGACCATAAGGGCATGATTTTCAATATAGTCACATTGTTCCTTAAACATTACCCATATACACCTCTCACAATCATAAGTATTGATAAGTTACAAGCTTTCAGCAGAGACCTCACCAACTGCCTTTCAAGGATAACTCCCATGAAAGCCATGTATAATGTGTAGTAAGTTTGTCAGGTCTGAGCCAGGAGTTGTTTGTAAAGAACAGTGAACTCTTTTGCCACTTGGCATCAGTGGTGTCTGTGTCACAATCATCCATGCATTTTCCTATACACTATCATCTTTACAATTAACAGGCCAGGAATTGGAACCTGAGTCTTCAGCAGCTTTCATGCTGCAGCCTCAGAACCTTGGATCAAGAGAGAGAGGAACGAGGCCTAAAGCTACCACCGCCCAAGACAAAGAATCACCAGCTGCAGGCTTGCACCAGGAGCAGTGGTGAGTCATGGAGTCCCCCTGTCCCTTCCCACCTCCTCTGAGCAGAGGCAGTGGTGCTATTGTGGAGTCTTCTCTGCTTCATCCTTTGCTGCTCATGAAGGATGTGAAAGAACAGCTGAACACACACATCAGAAAAAAGAGACTCCAGCTCCTGTGGGGCTTGCCATATATAATCCTGAACTCCCTGGCAGCATCCATCCCATCCATCCCAGAGTTCCTGGAATGCACTGCGCTGCTGGAGTCTAAAGAGTACCAGCGGCCACTCTTCAGGGCAGAAAGGCGTAAGCACCTTGAGCGACACCTGAGAAAGAAAATGGTGCATCACAAATGGGGCCTTCCCAAGAGAATCCAGAAGGCTTTGAAATGGTTTATTCCTCCTGAGGCAGCCAAACAGGAGCCCATGCTTGATGAGAAGGTTCCTATATCTACCTCTACACATACAGGACTTTGTGAAGCTTCATGTGGGAGCTCAGAGGCCTGTACTAGCAGGATCTGTCTGATAGCACAGAGATCTGAAGGCAGTGGACAAACCACAGTGACACTAGACACTACATCTGAGACAGCTATAGCTGGAAGCATGAGACATCTTCAGAGATGTCAGACCCGAACATGTCCACAGAGTAAAACAGGAGAGGAGTCTCTGCTGCTGGAATGGTCTATGAATTTCAACCCAGATGCAACTGAGCTGCCAGTGATCGGGGAGAAGAAGAAAAAGCACCCGGAGTTCCAGGGAGGGAAGGAGAACTGTGACCTTTCAGAAGACACTGAGGGCTCCGGGGAGACATTTTTGCTGGGTACAAGTCCAGCGAGCACACAACCGGCTCTCCTCAATGGGGCTCAGAGTGAAATTGGAACTAGCTTCATGGACACACGGTTCAGAAATAACAAAGGACAATGTAACCCGAACCTGGAGCTCGGGACGAAGCTAGAGATGAAATGGGATGTCTCCTACATGTTCCAGGAATCCTCTCCTGCCATGAGACCTCACCCTGCCCAACTCACTTACTGGAAGAGAAAGCCCAGCTCAGGAGCAGAAAAAAGCCCTGTAAGCAGGATCAGTGGGTCTCAAAAATTACCCCATAGGTGCCAAGGGGGATTTTCCCAGGGACTCTTAAGGGCCATCAATCCTCCAGAACAGTCACACTCACAGCTGCTTTCACATGCCAGTGGAGAGGAGGTTCCAAAATCTAACTTTGTCCAGGAAGGACAGAAATTTCTTGGACTAGCTGGCTCTAGTAGGTCAGTAACTGAGAGTGATGCAGCTGAGCCCTCTAGGGCCCTGTTCCTGCCAGGGCAGTTAGCCTCACTGGAGGGTGAGAATCAAGAGGCTAGGCCAAAGATGGCTCTTACACAGCTCTCTCTGGAATCCCAGTTGCAACCCAGCCCAGCTGGAGTTCCTCTTGCTGAGACTCCCCAGGCTCTCAATAGAGACATGCTGGGGAATAAAAATCTTCCAATTAAATTGGGTTTGCAGAGTCCCTCCCAAGTGCCCATGACCCCCAGCACCAACCCTGCAGCCTCCCTGCAAATTCCAGGAGCTGAGGGTGAAGAAAGTCTTGTTACAGATGACACAAAAAAATACTTTGAATTCCATCTGAGAGAAAAATTGCTGCATCAGAAATGGGGACTCCCTAAGAGACTGCAGGAATCCATGACCCTGTTTCTACTGCTAGAAGCAACAATAAATTAATGCCTTTCTTCCCCAAGGAAGACTGGGATGTGCTGGTCAGGGTCCCCTTACTCTCCTTCAAGGACAGAATTCTACAGTAATTATCATCTCCTCTAAATTTTTGTTACCATTAAATATAACTCTGGATATTCATCTATCTAAATGTCCAATCCCTTTTTGAATCCCTTTGTTACCTGCATAAAATTCTCTGTTACTCACACCCTCAAGGAGAACCCACACTTACCCTGTTCCTAGGCCTCAGGCGTAACCCTGTCAATTTTCTGCGGGTTTGCAGGACCTTTTACCAGTGAAAGAGCCTTACACAGTAATATCCTTATCCTCTATTTATTAATCACCAAAAACAGAATGCACACACTACACATACAATGTTCACCAGTCCCAGTAAGACAGATGAACTTTTCTTGAGGGCCAGTCAGGATCAGGTCATCTGGGGGATTCCAGTTTCTACATGGTGGCATTGGCAGAGTGTTGCGGTCTGGCAGCTCTGATGGGGCTGAGTCCTGAGTTGGTTCCCAAAACTTTTTTGGACCCCAATTTATATAGTGAAACCTGAGTCCTGCTTAGCTATACCTTAACCAATCATTTTACTAAAAAGTTACTAACCAATCCTAACATATTGTAACAAAATTCTCTAGCCAATTCTACCCCACCACCTTAATTAATTTACACCTAGCAAAATTAATTATGTAACAGACAGAAACAATCAAAGAACCAGACAGAGATCATACATCAGACAAACAATAGGGAAGAGGGGACCATACTGACAAAACAATAAAGAAGTGAGGATTTCACAACCACGACTATTGATAAGTGACTTCTTGCCAGACAGACGCTAGCAAACTAAGTGTTCTTTAACCATCTTAAGCTCTGTTTCTTTATCTGGCGATAGTGGTGTTACTGGGACAGGATCTCCTTCTTCACAGCCGGATATTACAGTGTTTTCATGTCATTTAGATGGGATGTGACTTCCTGCTTCTTAGCTAATGGCTGCTGCTCTTCTAATATAGCTACAGACAAAAGCTTAGGCTTTAGGCCTTGTAATATGGCTACAGGAAAAGGCCTTCTCCTTACACAATGACTTCCTGTGGCAGTGAGTTCCACAGTCTAATTACACATTGAGTGAAAAAGTATTTCCTTTCGTTAGTTCTGATTTTTCCACCTTTTTATTTCACTGAATGTCCCCTTGTTCTTCTGGTATTAGACAGGAAAAAAACACGTTATTTAGGAGAAAATCTGAGTTTTCTTTTTTTTTAATCACAGGATTCCAGAAATACCAAAGATCACAAGAGTGTAATTGTAGCTGTGCTGGTCCCAGGATACGAGAGAGACAAGGTGGATGAGATAATATCTTTTATTGGACCAATTTCTGTTGGTGAGAGAGACAAGATTTCGAGCTACACAGAGCTCTTCTTCTTGCAGATATACATTGGGGACATGGTCCTGGCTGGGGAGATGGAACTTCAGGGGCACGTTGCTGGCGGGGGGGAGGGGGATAATCTGAAGAAGAGCTTGGTGTGGCTCAAAAGCTTGTCTTTCTCACCAAGAGAAGTTGCTCCAATAAAAGACTTGTCTCTCTCTAAAGATCACAAGACTCAGCAGGGTAGCACAAGAGCTGGCCCAGGATCAGTCTCTGTGCAGAGGGATAGCACGGGGGTTAGAATGCTAGCCTGGGACTCAGAAGACCTGGATTAATTCCATGCTCTGCCACAGGCTCTAAAATGAGGATAACAGATTCATAGATTCACACATTCCAAGGCCAGAAGGGACCACTGTGATCATTTACTCTGACCTCCGTATAACACAAGCCAGAAAACATCCCCTAGAGCAGATCTTTTAGAAAAACATCCAACAATGGCATCACCCTACCTCACAGTGCTGCTTTGTGGATAAATAGGTTAATGTTTGTGAGGCACTCAGATACTTCAGCAATGGTGCCCATATAAGACCCATGTGTGATAGCTGGATAAATTGTTCCCTGCCAATGTCTCACTAAAGCCTTTTGGATCAGATCTTTTTTTGTTGGAAGTTCATAGAATATCAGGGTTGGAAGGGACCTCAGAAGGTCATCTAGTCCAACCCCCTGTTCAAAGCAGGACCAATCCCCAGACAGATTTTTACCCCAGTTCCCTAAATGGCTCCCTCAAGGATTGAACTCACAACCCTGAGTTTAGCAGGCCAATGCTCAAACCACTGAGCTATCCCACCTCCCCCCCAGTTATAGCTCCTCCCAGTTCAGTATCCTCTGGGAATTTCATTTCCCTCTCAGATTATTAACAAAGCTGTTACTGAAGAATGTGGACCTAAATCAGTGGTTTGCAAACTTTTGTACTGGTGACCCTTTTCAGATAGGAAGCCTCTGAGTGCGACCCCCTTTATGAATTAAAAACACTTTTTTATATGTTTAACACCATTATAAATGCTGGAGGCAAAGTGGGGTTTGGGGTAGAGACTGACAGCTTGTGACCCCCCATGCAATACCCTCGTGACCTCCTGAGGGGTCCTGACCCCCAGTTTGAGAACCCCTGAGCTAAATAATTCTAATACCAAAAGCAGGTCATGGCAGTGAGTAGTGGCCACCTCTCTGTCAGCTCGTTCCTGGGGTCACAGCTGGGGCCTACTTCTTGCCCTGGTGGGTGTGGTACAGGCGAGCCATGTCTTGCATGTAGCAACGCTCTCGCAGCAGCTGCTGTGCCTGCTCCTCTAACCGGCGCTTGTGTAAATGCAGTGTGCGTGATCGCTGGATGAGCTGGTGCAGCTCCTGCCGCAGCTCCTGGTTCTCACATTTCACCTGGTGGCTATGCTCCTGCATGCACCGTGCAACCACTTCCTGTGCCTGCTGCAGCAGGCAGAGCACCTGCTGCTGGGACCTCTGCTCAAAGGCAGCCTTTTCGTGCAGGAAATGGCTTTTGGTCTCCTGCAGGTGCTGAGTGTGCTGCTGCCTGGTGGTCACCAGCTCTTCCTGCAGCTCCCTGATGTGGGCAGCCTGCTCCTGCTGCAGTGCCTGGATCTCCCGCAGGCCCTCAACCTCCTTGCTGAGGCGGAGAAGTTCACCCTCTTTGTGCAACAGTTGTTCCCGCAGAGCTGCCTCCTTCCTCTGGTAGAGGGTGAGCAGTTCCTGCTGCTCCCTGCGGATCTCCTCTAGGGCCTGCTTGTTCTGATCATTCAGGGAGATGATGGCATCCTGGCGCCGCTGGGCCCGCTTGGCCACATAGCACATGAATTCCTGGCTCTCAGCACGGAGACGCTGGGCCTCTTGCTGCAGGAACTCGTTCTCCTCCCGAAGCTGAACACGTGCCCCCTTCATGTCCTCTAGCTCCTTGCAAAGGCGGCTATACTCCTGCTGCAGCAGCACCTCTTCCCTGATGGCTACAGCCCCCTCAGCAGCTCCCTCCAGGGGTGCAGCCACACCTGGCTGCCCCTTCTGCTCTTGCTGCAGTTTCTGCCTTCGCTTGGGGGGCATCGTGAGGCCTCGAGAGACAGAATGGAAAAAGATATAGTAAAAGAGACAGCTCAACAGCTTCCACACACCTCTCCCCAGGGAGCAGCAAGAGCAGCTCACAGACCAGGGGAGCTGAGGGGGGGAGACTTCACCCCCCAGTGCTTGTAAAATAGCTGGGTGATTTGAGAACAGGAGTGGTGACCGCAAAGAAACAGGGGTGGTGGCCAGAATAGGTCCTGGTGTCTCAGGTTACAGGGGTGCCTCCTGAAGCCTCCTGTTTCAGCTGAAAATCCCATAAGCTGTGAGTATTAAGTGCCCCATGCCCCTTTCCACACCACGGGAGCAGAGGGGATCGAGAGAAGGCATTTTCTGCTGGCATTTTCTCCATGTGCAGAGTTGGGGTCACAGCTTCCCTTGGACAGGCACGTCCCCTGTGCTAGAAAGCCAAACACTGTGACAAGGAAAGCCCCTCAACCTTGTACCCCTCGCCCCAGGACAGGGCTTTCTAGTCCAGCCTCCCTGTGCCCCCTACTCCCCTTCACTCTGTACCCCCCACCCCAGCTCCTCTCACCTCATGCCAGTCTGCTACCACTTCCCTCCCCCCATGCCAGAGCCCTGTCTCCCCCTACCTCATACCACCCACCATCGCTTACCCCAGGCCAGGTCCCGCCCCCACAGCTCCCCTCCCCCCATGCCAGAGCCCTGTCTCCCCCCACCTCATACCACCCACCATCGCTTACCCCAGGCCAGGTCCCCCCTCCCACAGCTCCCCTCCCCCCATGCCAGAGCCCTGTCTCCCCCTACCTCATACCACCCACCATCGCTTACCCCAGGCCAGGTCCCGCCCCCACAGCCCCCCCCCCCCCCATGCCAGAGCCCTGTCTCCCCTCATTTCATACCACCCACCATCGCTTACCCCAGGCCAGGTCCCGCCCCCAGCTCCCCTCCCCCCATGCCAGAGCCCTGTCTCCCCCCACCAGTTACCACCCAGCATCGCTTACCCCAGGCCAGGTCCCCCACAGCTTCCCTGCACCCCATGCCAGAGCCCCAGCTCCCTCCCAGCTTCCCCACTAGTACCAGTCCCCTCTGACTCCCCCCACACCATACCACCCAGCTCCTTCCACCTCAGGCCAGGCCCCTGCAGCACCCCCTACCTCGTGCCACGTTCCCCCACCATGTTGGGCCCTGCCAACCTCATGCCAGCCCCGCTGTTTCCCTCACCCTGTGCCCTGGCCCCTCTCACCCCACACTGCACCTCGTACCACCTGGCTCCCCTCCCCCCATGCCAGGGCCCTGTCTCCACCCAGCTTATACCACCCTCCATCGCTTACCCCAGGCCAGGTCCCCCCCCCCCCCC
>NC_048306.1:104813142-104815117 GCF_013100865.1 Trachemys scripta elegans | reverse complement strand
CGCGGCCCAAACTCCTCTGCCTTGTGCCCCCGCTAACCGCCTCCCTCTGTCCGCCTCCTGGCGCCCCCGCTAACCGCCTCCCTCCGTCCGCCTCCTGGCGCCCCCGCTAACCGCTTCCCTCCGTCCGCCGCCTGGCGCCCCCGCTAACCGCTTCCCTCCGTCCGCCTCCTGGCGCCCACACTAACCGCGGCCCAAACTCCTCTGCCTTGTGCCCCCGCTAACCGCTTCCCTCCGTCCGCCGCCTGGCGCCCCCGCTAACCGCTTCCCTCCGTCCGCCGCCTGGCGCCCCCGCTAACCGCGGCCCAAACTCCTCTGCCTGGCGCCCCTGCTAACTGCCTCCCTCCGTCCGCCGCCTGGCGCCCCCGCTAACCGCGGCCCTCCGTCCGCCGCCTCACGCCCCCACTAACCGCGGCCCAAACCCCTCTGCCTGGCACCCCCGCTAACTGCCTCCCTCCGTCCGCCGCCTCACGCCCCCGCAAACCGCTTCCCTCCGTCCGCCGCCTCGCGCCCCCGCTAACCGCGGCCCAAACCCCTCTGCCTTGTGCCCCCGCTAACCACTTCCCTCCGTCCGCCGCCTGGCGCCCCCGCTACCACGTCCCTCCCTGCACCGCCTCACGCCCACACTAACCGCCTCCCTCCGTCCGCTGCCTCACGTCCCTGCTAACCACATCTCTCCCTGCGCCGCCTGGCGCCCCGCTAACCGCGTCCCTCCATCCGCCACCTGGCGCCCCCGCTACCCACGTCCCTCCCTGCGCCGCCTCGCACCCCCGCTAACCGTCTCCCTCCCTGCGCTGCCCCCCTGCCCCTCTTTCCACGTCCCTCCCTCTGAGGGGCCCACCTGCCCCCTCCCCCATGGGTTCGCCTTTGCACAGACACCTGTGTGCCCCGCTCCCTGCCTCGGCCTGAACTCCTGGGGTGGGAGATGCTCTGTCCCAGGTGGCAGCAGGCCAGTGACCCTACCCTGCAGCTCCTGCCTGTCCCGGGGCTCCCTGGGGCTGGGGAGAGACAGGACCTGCCCAGGGGAAATAGACTGAGATCCCCACAGACCCCCTCACTGGGACCCTGGTGCCCAGCCCCAAGGAAGAGCCCTATGCCAGCTCCCCATGCTGGGCTCTGCCCACTGCCCTCTGCTGCCACGTTCCCGCGGTGCCCCCCTCCCCTCCACCAGCTTGGGGACAGTGGGGCTGGGCCAGGGACTCCTGGGTTCCACTCCTAGGTCTGACCCCTCACTGGGTGCGGCTCTGGGGATCCGCTGGCTGCCTGGGGATAACCCCGACCCTGCCCCTTGCAGCCCCGGTACAAGATCGCAGACCCTGTCAGCACCTTCCTCTTCTCCGTCTTTGTGCTGGGCTCCACCGTCACCATCCTCAGGGACGTCTTCCGGGTCCTCATGGAAGGTGAGCTGGGGGGGCATGGTGGGCATGGTGCACAGAGGAGCTCAGGGGGCTGCGGGCAGAGGCTGCGGTGCTGGGCAGGGGGCAGGCTGGGGGCCAGGGGTCATGGGGCAGGGGAGGCTGGGTGCAAAGCCGGGGGCCAGGGCCAGGGAGCAGAGCTGGGGGCAGAGGCAGGTCTCACTGAAAAGGGAGCTGGGCAGATTCTCTGTTGTAAAAACCAAAATTATTCTGAGCTACGGCAGCCACAACCTGCCCCCCGACAGATCACCCCAAACCCCCCTCTGGCCTCCCCACAACCCGCACCCCGGAAGATCGCCCCAAACCCCCCTCTGACCTCCCCACAACCCGCCCCCCCGACAGATCGCCCCAAACCCCCCTCTGGCCTCCCCACAACCCGCCCCCCCGACAGATTGCCCCAAACCCCCTCTGACCTCCCCACAATCCCCCCCCGAGAGATCGCCCCAAACCCCATTCTGACCTCCCCACAACCCGCCCCCCCGACAGATTGCCCCAAACCACCCTCTGACCTTCCCAGAACCCGCCCCCCGACAGATCGCCCCAAACCCCACTCTGACCTCCCC
>NC_048306.1:104803915-104813063 GCF_013100865.1 Trachemys scripta elegans | reverse complement strand
CCCTCTGACCTTCCCAGAACCCGCCCCCCGACAGATCGCCCCAAACCCCACTCTGACCTCCCCACAACCCGCCCCCAAACAGATCTCCCCAAACCCCCCTCTGACCTCCCCAGAACCCGCTCCTCTTCTCCCCACAACCCACCCCCCTGACAGATCACCCCAAACCCCCTCTGATCTCCCCACAACCTGCCCCCCGACAGGTCCCCACAACTTGCCCCTCTGCTCCTCACAACCCGCTCCCTGGCAGATCATCTTAAGCCATCACCCCTCTGGGTCCCTACTGGGTTACAACACAAAGTATGGGAGAAACTGAGGCACACACATAGCATTTATAAAAAACAATACAGAAAATTCCCCCTTTGTAACATCTCTTCTCCATCACGACTGAACTAAGCAGGGTCCCTTTAACCAACATCCTGGAGAAGTTTGAACCCACAGTTTATTGGGAAAGAGTCAACATGGTTTTTGTAAAGGGAAATAATTCCTCACCAATCTACTAGAATTCTTTGAGGGGGTGTAACGATGCTGGGGTTTTTCCACCTCTAAGGCAAACCAAACCAGCCAGACAAAGACGACTTTGGTCTCACTCCACTGGCTAACCCACAAGTCACATAAGCAATTCCCTTAGACACTCCAGTTTCCCAGTATCACCACCAGTGCCACTCGTTATGGGGACAGATGGTTATGAAAACCAATACCCCAGTAAAAGAAAAAGGTTCTCTCGATCCCAAAGGACCAAGCCCCAGAGCCAGGTCAATATACAACTCAGATCTTATCCACAAATCACGCTGTTGCCAATCCTTTAGTATCTAAAATCTAAAGGTTTATTCATAAAAGGAAAAGGATATAGATGAGAGTTGGAATTGATTAAATGGAATTAATTACATACAGTAATGGCAAAGTTCTTGGTTCAGGCTTGTAGCAATGATGGAATAAACTGCAGGTTCAAATCAAGTCTCTGGAGTACATCCCCAGCTGGGATGGGTCATTCAGTCCTTTGTTCAGAGCTTCCGTTTGTAGCAAAGTTCCTCCAGAGGTCAGAAGCAGGAGTGAAGACCAGATGGAGACGAGGCATCAGCCTTTTATAGTCTTTTCCAGGTGTAAGAACACCTCTTTGTCCTTACTGTGGAAAATTACAGCAAAATGGAGTTGGAGTCACATGGGCCAGTCCCTGCATACTTTGCTGAGTTACAAGGCGTATCTGCCTTCTCTCAATGGGTCCATTGTATAGCTGATGGTCCTTAATGGGCCATCAAGCAGGCTAGGCAGAGCTAACACCAACTTCTCTGGGATGTCTCCCAGAAGCATAGCATAAGTTTGAAATACAGACAGTGTAGAGCCAATATTCATAACTTCAACTACAAAATTGATACACACATATAGACAGCACAATCATAACCAGCAAACCATCACCTTGTCCTAGACACCTCATTTGACCCCCTTTATACAAGATTTGGTGCCACTACAGGGCTTTGGTTGCAACCATGTTCTATGCGGTCCCAGTTCAAATCAATAACGTGACAGGGGGTCAACAAGCATGTGGACCAGGGGGATCCAGTGGATATAGTGTATTTAGATTTTCAGAAAGCCTTTGACAAGGTCCCTCACCAAAGGCTCTTAAGCAAAGTAAGCTGCCATGGGATAAGAGGGAAGCTCTTCTCATGGGTCCAGGGCCGGCTCCAGGGTTTTTACCACCCCAAGTCGCAATCGGCGGCAGCTCCACCGCGCCGCTTTCTTCTTCAGCGGCAATTTGGCGGCAGGTCCTTCCCTCCGAGAGGGACTGAGGGACCCACCGCCGAATTGCCGCCGAAGAGCCCGACGTGCCGCCCCTTCCCCTTGGCCGCCCCAAGCACCTGCTTGTTAAGCTGGTGCCTGGAGCTGGCCCTGCATGGGTCAGTAACTGGTTAGAAGACAGGAAACAAAGGGTAGGAATCAATGGTCAGTTTTCAGAATGGAGAGAGGTAAATAGTGGTGTTCCCCAGGGGTGTGTACTGGGCCCAGTCCTATTCAACATATTCATCAATGATCTGGAAAAAGGGGGAAACAGTGAGGTGGGAAAGTTTGCAGATGATACAAAACTACTCAAGATAGTTCACTCTTTGCAGTCTGCTTTGGAGATACAAAGGGATCTCACTAAACTGGGTGACTGAGCAACAAAATGGCAGATGAAATTCAATTGCTGATCAATGTAAAGTAATGCACATTGGAAAACATCATCCCAACTAATAAAATGATGGGGTCTAAATTAGCTGTTACCACTCAACAAAGAGATCTTGGAGTCATTGTGGATAGTTCTCTGAAAACATCCACTCAATGTGCAGTGGCAGTCAAAAAAGCGAACAGAATGTTGGGAATCATCAAGAAATGGATTGATAATAAGACAGAAAATATCCTATTGCCTCTATATAAATCCATGGTACGCCCACATCTTGAATACTGCGTGCAGATGTGGTCTCCCCATCTCAAAAAAGATATATTGGAATTTAAAAGTTTCAGAGAAGGGCAACAAAAATTATTAGGGGTATGGAACAGCTTCCATATGAGGAGAGATTAATAAGACTGGGACTTTTCAGCTTGGAAAAGAGACGACTAAGGGGGATATGATAGAGGTCTATAAAATCATGACTGGTGTAGAGACAGTAAAGAAGGAAGTGTTGTTTACTCCTAGGGGTCACCAAATGAAATGAATAGGCAGCAGGTTTAAAACAAACACAAGGATGTATTTCTTCACCCAACGCACAGCCACCCTGTGGAACTGGTTGCCAGGGGAAGTTGTGAGGGCCACAAGTATAACTGGGTTCAGAGAAGAATTAGGGTAGTTCCTGGTGGATCGCTGCCCAGGTGTGTCTGTACCCAGTGTCAGGCTGCCTGGAGCAGCTCATGCCCACGAGTGCCACCCTTAGGGCAGGCTGGCGAAAGCAGGGCAGACCCCCCAGCGCGGCATGGCCTACAATTAGAGGTCACTAAGCCAGTAACAAATGTGAACTTCTAGGACTCTGGCTTATGATGAGATAACTGACTCTGTGGATGAGGGGAAAGCAGTGGATGTGTTATTCCTTGACTTTAGCAAAGCTTTTGATACGGTCTCCCACAGTATTCTTGCCGCCAAGTTAAAGAAGTATGGGCTGGATGAATGGACTGTAAGGTGGATAGAAAGCTGGCTAGATCGTCGGGCTCAACGGGTAGTGATCAATGGCTCCATGTCTAGTTGGCAGCCGGTTTCAAGCGGAGTGCCCCAAGGGTCGGTCCTGGGGCCGGTTTTGTTTAATATCTTCATTAATGATCTGGAGGATGGCATGGACTACACTCTCAGCAAGTTTGCAGATGACACTAAACTGGGAGGCGTGGTAGATACGCTGGAGGGTAGGGATCAGATACAGAGGGACCTAGACAAATTAGAGGATTGGTCCAAAAAAAACCTGATGAGGTTCAACAAGGACAAGTTGGAGAGTCCTGCACTTAGGACAGAAGAATCCCATGCACTACTACAGACCGAATGGCTAGGTAGCAGTTCTGCAGAAAAGGACCTAGGGGTCACAGTGGACGAGAAGCTGGATATGAGTCAACAGTGTGCTCTTGTTGCCAAGAAGGCTAACGGCATTTTGGGCTGTATAAGTAGGGGCATTGCCAGCAGATCGAGGAACGTGATCATTCCCCTTTATTTGACATTGGTGAGGCCTCATCTGGAGTACTGTGTCCAATTTTGGGGCCCACGCTACAAGAAGGATGGGGAAATACTGGAAAGAGTCCAGCGGAGGGCAACAAAAATTATTAGGCGGCTGGAGCACATGACTTATGAGGAGAGGCTGAGGGAACTGGGATTGTTTAGTCTGCAGAAGAGAAGAATGAGGGGGGATTTGATAGCAGCCTTCAACTACCTGAAGGGGGGTTCCAAAGAGGATGGATCTAGACTGTTCTCAGTGGTGGCAGATGACAGAACAAGGAGCAATGGTCTCAAGTTGCAGTGGGGGAGGTCCAGGTTGGATATTAGGAAACACTATTTCACTAGGAGGTTGGTGAAGCACTGGAATGGGTTACCTAGGGAGGTGGTGGAGTCTCCTTCCTTGGAGGTTTTTAAGGCCTGGCTTGACAAAGCCCTGGCTGGGATGATTTAGTTGGGAGTTGGTCCTGCTTTGAGCAGGGGGTTGGACTAGATGACCTCCTGAGGTCCCTTCCAACCCTGATATTCTATGATTCTATGATCCAGTCTCCCCAGGGAGTCCCAGCCATGCCCCTGGGACTCTCCATCCCGCCTGGCCCCCTGACAAACTGCACTAGTGATCAGAGGTCACCAAAAATCACCCCACATTCAGGTTGTTCCCAGACCTGAGCCAGTCACTTACCCCAGAACAATTGGCCCCCTGGCTCTTACCCCAATGCCAGCGCCTGTAGGCAGTCCTGGAATCAACGAGCGACAGGTTTGTTAACTAAATGGCAGGTTAGCAGCGAGTGAAGAGCTGCAGTGAGCCTCACTTCACAGGGGCATTCAGGGCAGCCCCGGGGGACTCGGGCTCCAGTTTCATGTCTCTGGCCCCGTGAGGGCAACAAGGTGAAAAATCTTCACGTCCATGATTTTTATTTCCCTCTTCCAGCCTGCAAAGCAGTGGGCCACGGCTGCTGCACTTCTCCATGGGGGCAGGGGACAATTAAAGCTTTGGCTAATGATGGCCCGCTTGCAGTTTGAGCGCCCTCCTGGGTGGGTCCGTTCCCGTGGCTGGCGTCACATGGTCAGAGCGAACATCGCCAGGGAGAGTAACGCAGGCAGCAACTGCCCAGCGTGTTAGAGAGTGAACCCCACACCTCCTCGTCAGTCTGAACCACTCACCTACAGGGGACCAGGCTAGGGCGCCAGCTACGAGTTTGTCAGTTCTTAGCTAATGCCTGCAGTCGTGGTATCAGGTCTACCAGCATCGGCCTCCAGCAGTTTTACCCTTCGCTGGGGCCTCTCTCACCCTTGGGCAGGGCAAACCCGTCTGGCCCTCGCCCTGCCCAGGTCTCCCCACGCTCAGCCATCTCAAGGCTCAGCTCTGCTCTGCTCCCCAGCGAGGCAGGCCGGGCTAGTGTAACGCCGCCGGACCCTGGTTGTCAGCAGGCGGAATTGAACCTGGGACCTCTGGCGCTTAGTGCATGAGCCTCAACTGCATGAGCTCAAAGGCTCTTAGCTAAGCCTGCAGAGCAAACTCATTTTATCTCTCTCTATGTGGTCTCGGTGCCACTAGATGGGACAGAGCACCAGAGTTTTCCCCAGGAACTGAAATTAGGGGGGGTGTTTGAATTTACGGGGAGGGGGAGGTCAGGGCCGATGAGGGGTGAGACCATGAGGGTGAAAGTGGGCTGTATGGCACCATAGTAAAAACTGAAAATGTTTCACAACCATTTTATTACATTTAACTCGTGTTTTAAAATCATCACACAAATTAAAGTTGTCTACTCAAGCCTTCTATGAAGCACGACATCGACATCCTTCTTGGTTTGTTATAATTTTCCACAACTCTGTTAATGCACTTCTTGAATCCAATGCGTTCATCTTTGGTGGCTTCTCGTCTGTCCGGTACTTCCATTCCTTCAGTTGATATGCTCATCAGTTCAGTCATATGATCAGGCAGACGGCGACTTCTTACAGAACACAAACTTCTATTCCATGATGAAAAAGAACGCTCAGCTGTAGCTGTTGTGACTGGGAGTAGGAAGAGATGAATTCCTACTTCTTTCAGCCCAGGAAATGTAGCACAAAGATCCGGTCGAACCACTGGTGATGATAAAAAGAAGTTGAAGTCAAATCTTCATTCATTCGTCATATGATATTCCACTCTGTGTTCAAATTCTCTATTCTGTCCTGAGCACATGGCAGCCCCATTGCTGGTAGTGCCTCACTCCACCCAACTGTCGGTGTTTTGTAGGACAGGGATCTGTAAAAGCTACGTAGAGGTTGAGTAGAGTCTAGAAGTCGCTGCTGTAGATTTTTAAGAATCAAGTCTGTGTATTTTTTCAGTTGTCTTAACAAACACTTCTTGTCCTCTTCACTTCAGGATTCAATATAAATGCCTTCATTAGTCAACTTCTGGACTGAAGTCTTTGCTTCTTCCAGTACTTTTTCAGTGGATAGCTCTCGGATTGACCCAAATGTAGCTTCTGTTGCTGGACAGAGATCTCCTACTGTTGGAGCAGATGCCTGGATGGCCTTGTGTAATGACCCAAGTGGTTTCAACAGTAGACTTACAAGAGAGAGAGAATGGCACCTAAGATAGTCTTCTCTGAACCTAGTAGCAAAAGGAATCCACCAGCCTCACTACTTAGATCCATCCCATCTTAGTAGATACTTTCCAAAGCCAGTAATAACGGCTGGAGTAATTTTAAGACAACAGCCAAGGATCGCTCATGAGAGAGCCAGAGGGTTTTCCCAGGTTGGACTAATTTGAACTTCAGTCCCAGTGTATCTTCTGTATTTTCCAAGATATTCAGTCTTTTTGGACTCTTGCTGAAAAAATAATATAATGAAGTCTTTAAGTTTATAGCTTTTTAAATGTCTTTTGAAGTCTGCAGCTCGTACTAGTGCTAGTTGGAGTAGATGCCTCTGCAGTGTGTATAGGAGAGATTAGGGTTACACTTTTCTCTGAGCAAAGCCAATGGTGAGCTGGAGCCGGTTTGCACTGGTTCACAAGAACCGGTTGCTAAAATTAGACGCCGGTAGAGAACCAGCTGTTAAAGGGCCGGGCAGGGGGGCAAACAACTCAGGTCCGCAGGACCCATCCGGCCCGCAGGACCGTCCTGTTCCCCACCTGAGCTCCCAGGAGTCCCAGCTGGGACTTCCCCTGCCCCCCCCTGCTTCCTCCCCCCAGAGCCACAGTGTGCCAAGCCGCCGGCAGCTCAGCTCCCCAGACCTGCCACTTTGAGCAGCTGCCAGCAAGGTAAGGGGGTGGGGCTGCGAGCTCCAGGGCCGCCCAGGGGGGGCAAGTGGGGCAATTTGTCCCGGGCCCCACAGGGCCCCCATGAGAATCTGAGGCTCCCCCCTGGCTCCGCCTCCGCCTTCCCCCCACCCAACCCTCCCCATTCCCCGTCCCCTGACCGCCCCCCAGAACCTCTGCCCCATCCAACTCCCCTCCCCCACTCTCTGTCCCCGGGACTCCCTGCCCCTTATCCAACCCCCCCGGCCCTGGCCTCTTACCATGCCGCTTACCCCGCGTGGTAAGGGGGCGGGGCTGCGAGCTCCGGGCCGAGCGGCGGGAGCTCAGGTCCCGCTAGAGCCACCACGCCACTGCAGCGCTGTCCAGGGCAGCTCCTGGACACCATGCGCTGAGCTCCGGGAGAGGGGGAGGCGGGGGTAAGCGGCATGGTAAGGGGCCGGGGCCGGGGCAGGGGGGGTTGGATAAGGGGCAGGGAGTCCCGGGGACAGGGAGCGGGGGGACGGGGCAGAGGTTCTGGGGGACGGTCAGGGGACGGGGAATGGGGGGGGGTTGGGTAGGCAGGAGTTCCGGGGGTCTGTCGGGGTGGTGGTGGATGGGGTCGGGGCAGTCAGAGGACAGGGAGCAGGGCGAGTTGGATAGGGGGTGAGGTCCTGGGGGCAGTTAGGGTGGGGTGTCTCGAGGGGGGTGGTCAGGGGACAAGGAGCGGGGGGGGTTGATGGGTTGCGGGTTCTGAGGGGGCAGTCGGGGGCAAGACATGGGTGGGGGTCGGGTGGGGGGGGATAGGCTGTTTTGGGAGGCAGGTGGGGCTTGTACTCACCGGGCGGTTCCCTACTGGGTCTTTGGGGGAAGGTCCTTCACTCGCTCCGGCACTGAAGGACCCGCCGCCGCCGTGCCGTCGAAGACCCGGTAGGGAACCGGTTCCTAAGACTTTGGCAGCTCATCACTGAGCAAAGCTTGAACTCCACCATGTCTTCCAGAGAAGTTTGCAGCTCTCTCAAGGGGTTTGCGCATTGGCCTGCTAAACCCAGGGTTGTGAGTTCAATCCTTGAGGGGGCCACTTGGGGATCTGGGGCAAAATCAGTACTTGGTCCTGCTAGTGAAGGCAGGGGGCTGGACTCGATGACCTTTCAGGGTCCCTTCCAGCTCTATGAGATAGGTATATCTCCATATATTAAATGCACAAGCAGCCATCTGTTTGGGGTCCAATTAACTCTTCTAAGATGTGGGTTGTCACAGATAAAGCCGATGTATCTTCTATAACTAGAACATCTAGAAATACATCTACTGGCCTACCCCTGACATCAAGATAACGTATGCAATGACTTAATACTTGATGCCCATTTGCATCGGTGCATTCAGCAGCCGTGTATGCACATCTTTTGAATGTGGTGAGAGAGTTCTTCACTTTTTCAACTGTTGAGTCTTTCACTGTTGCACCGCATGCTTCTAGCCAGTCAGTTGAGTTTCTTGCAGAAAGATAGTGAGCATTTGCTGGTCTTGTTCGGAACCAGTGTTCAGCTTCAGGATGAATAGGTGACAATGCACTTAGCATTGGCCTCCAGTTTGTAGTGTGTGGTATCTCTTGCTTAAATAGAAAGTAGGATGCCACAGCCATGTTTGTTCCCATGAACTGTGTGGTGTCTCCAGTATTCTTAACAGCCTCATTAACACTCACCGGTGTTGTCCTTGGTCAGTGGAGACTCAGAGTTTAGAGGTGCTTTCCCATGAGTTCACCTCCCAGATGTGGGGCAAGAAGGCACCTTGCTCGTTCCCCCAGCTGCTCACTGTTCGCTCTGGCCACGGCTGTTCGTTGTGCAACTGTTCACTCCATCGCTCTGTTGCCAATGGCCCTGCGCCATCACCTGCTGCTGCCACCTGCCACTGTGACCGCTGCGAGTTGGTCTCTTGAGGTTCCACCAGCTCTCAGTGATTTCAGCTGAGCTCTCAGTGGGGGAACCTCGCTGCTAGGGCAGGCTGGGCCGTCTCTTCCCCAGAAACACTGTCCCACAGCAGGACTAAGCACTTAGACTTGATTATCAGTGATTTCAGCCGCAGTGGTCACTTAACAGAACAAAAGACTCTCTATGGAGCCTAATCAGCTCTGTCTTTAAACAGTGGAGAGGGGCAGGTCCCCACCCTCTCTCGATGCCCTCAATCAGCACAGGCTGAGGCCTTGGCTACACTAGCGCTGCACAGCGCTGCAACTTGCTGTGCTCAGGGGTGTGAAAACGCCCCCCCCCCCC
>NC_048306.1:104792407-104803861 GCF_013100865.1 Trachemys scripta elegans | reverse complement strand
CGCAGCGCTGCACGCTATTCCCCTCGGACAGGTGGAGTATTACAGCGCCGCACGCTCGCCCGCAGCGCTGCACGCTATTCCCCTCGGAGAGGTGGAGTATTACAGCGCCGCACGCTCGCCCGCAGCGCTGCACGCTATTCCCCTCGGAGAGGTGGAGTATTACAGCGCCGCACGCTCGCTCGCAGCGCTGCACGCTATTCCCCTCGGACAGGTGGAGTATTACAGCGCTGCGAGAGAGCTCTCACAGCGCTGGCACCACGACTACTCTCGCAGCGCTGTGAAGTCCCGAGTGTAGCCAAGGCCTAAGTACAGTTCTACTGCCCTTTACTCATACAATAAGAATAACAATATTTCATTCCCCCACCCACCCCACATTCCAGTGATTTGTAACCCAACCCCAGCCAAAATCTATCCCTTGGGCAGCACAGCTCTGCTTGCTGGACACCTGGGTAGATTAGGTGTGAATGTAAATACAATCTGGCCCTGAAGCCCTTTCCCCCCAGCCCCAGCTCCTCACTAGCTGTCAGGGAGCGCTCATTTAGACTTCGCTGACAAATCATCACTTGGCCAACGTCACCGGAATGAATGCACCGGCATCATCATAAAAACAACAGCTGCATCAGGAAGCTCGTCTAGGTTCATCCTTTTCAAATCTATGATACTTTTTCAGATACACGTAGTTTATCATACACCGAATATGCTTTTAAAGTGTGTATTAATGTTTCAAGTTCAATTCATATTTCCGAACAATCACTAAATTGGCAACACTGCATGTAACTAGTTCACAAAACTGGGGGAGGTGTTGGGGAAATTCAGGGGGGGTGTAGGGAAATCCCTGCAGAGCACCACACCCAGGAGGTGTGTGGGTTACGCTGCCTCCCTTGGGCACAGCATCCGGCTGAGGTTACACCTGAGCACGTGGGACTCACGGCTCCCCTGTGGATCTGGGTGCGAGTGGGACGAAGTGAGAATTTTCTGTAATATCTTTATGAACCCTGTGTGTGCCTCAGTTTCCCCTGTGTGTGGCACTGTTCCCCCACAGGTGGGAGCTCTGGGGCAGGCGAAGACACAGGGGTGGATGGTGCCTGGCGGCCTGGGCCCTTAGGGCCCATCTCCATGCAGCTCTTGAGAAGACAAGGGCAGATCCAATGGCCGGGACGTGGACACCTGGCGACCAGCGACCCAGAGAGACGTGGTCGTCCCGCCTCTCCACAGGGGGCTGAGCCGCATCCCCCAGCTCGGGAACAAAGGGCTGGGAGGTGCGAAGGGGGATAAGAGCTGGGGGCTGGCAGGAGTCGGGATCAGGGCTCTCACCTGGAGTCTGACCAAGGAGTGAGACAGAGACAGACGGAGTTTGAACCACGGGGGTCACTGCAGCTGAACTGGGCGCCGACTGCCCGGGCCGGGCTGGGCTGTAACCGTCAGTTCTCTGGGCCGCCCGAGGGGCTGCCTGGGCCGTGTGCCAGGTGACCAATAAACCCGCCTGGTTTCACAGCGCTGGCTGGGTGTCCCTGCAGACGCTGGGCGAGGGGGGGGGTGCTGCTCCCCCAGATTGTACACGTCTCCCCCAGGGTCTGTCCCAGACTCGCTGCCCGGCGCTCCCGGGGCGGGGGGGGCAGGGGGGCTGCAGGCCCAGGGGCCCAGTCTCAGGAGGTGGTGAGGCCGCGTGGCTCACCCTGGGGGAAGAGTGAGACCCCGGGGGGTCTGGCCCACTGCTGGCTCCTCCCAGGGACTGTTCTAGAGCCCCGACCCTGTGGATCTGGGGGGGGCCGTTCCTCTGCCCCCTCAGGCCCAGGGGGTGATTACTGACAGGAAGGTGCCCTGAGCCTACCAGCTTTTCCTTAGCGTCACAAGTTGGGGGAAGGACTCTCCCTCCCCCTGCCAGACAGCTACCTACATGTTCCTGGCACCTCCACACCCAGCCATCTGGCTCGGGGTTCAGCCCCCGGGCTGGTGCAGGAACCGGGCTGGAGTTTTGTCCTACGGTGACCCAGGCATTCCCCACAAGGACGTCAGAGCTGGTGACCTGGAGAACCCCGACTACCAGCCCCCCACCCCTGGCTGTGTCTGCCCAGGGCTCTGAGCCATAGGCCGGGCGAATGGCTCCACACCTGGGCCTGTAGCCCCAGTCACAGCCCTTCAACATTCGATGGGGTGGCACCACACAGGGTGTGACAAGGGGCCTCTGTCCCAGACTCTCCCCGCCCCAGGAGTGTCTCCCTCTTGGCCACCTCCCTCTGCTCCCTGGGGGTCCGACGAGACACGCACCTGGGGCCTGGAGTGGGAGCTTCTGCCCACGTACACCCCGTTTTCCTACAGACCTCACCGCTGAGGACTCTGAGACCCCTTGGAGGAGTCAACCCGCATCCTGCTCCCCCCATTTGGGTTTACCCCAATCCCCCTTCTGGGGTGTCTCCACAGTCCCTCTCCCAGCACCCAGGCTTAGGCCAATCCCCTTTGGGTCTCTCCACCCCCAGACCGACTGTCCCCAAAGTGATCTGCCCACCGGCCTGCTCGGCACAGCCCCTTCGGCTTCCTGTCCACGACCCACGGTCTAGGCTTGTAGGGACACATCTCCTGGAGTTGTTCCAACCCAGCCAGGTTACACAAATCCTCCAGCGCAGTGACCCCTTCCCCCACCCCACTTGTGGGGAGATCCTCCCAGTGGGGGTGTGGCTTCCATGTAGGTCACCCCCAGGGTCTTCTGCACACCCCAAAACCTGTTCCCATAAGCCTCAGGTGCCCATTCAGACTTGAGCACTGGAGCGTGGTTGAACGGTTCCTAGTCCCCAGTATCGGCTCCGCCCATCTGGCTGGGCGCCCCTATGGCTCTGGGACCGAGCAAGGGGGTGAGACGCGGAGCCAGCCTGCGGGGTCAGCCTGGTTCGATCGCAGGCCTTCTCAAAGGCAGTGAGGTAGGACCCGATAGCCCTCCTCCAACTGGGCAACAATTTGGGATCTAGGCTCCCCTAGAACCGGCATCCTGGGGCCTTTCCCCATTTTACCCTCGGTGGGTCCTCTCGCCCTCGGTTTCTCCAGCCCCCGTTCACACTTTCGCTGCTTCTGCTTCTTCCTCGTGTTTTCGCTGCATCTCATGGGCTGCCAGCCTCTGTTCCTCCAGCCAAAGCTCCTTCGCTCAGCTCCAGCTCCCACCAACTCCATCAATGGGGAACCAGGTCGTGAGGACGTCCTGCTGGACGGGGAGCCTCTGGGAACCCCACTTGGGCCTGGAACCTGCTTCTTGGACCAACTGTCCTTCTCCAGCCGTGCAACCAGCTGCCCCTTGTTGAGCTTCCCCACATGTAACGTCTCTCCCTGCACGAGCTTGCCATGTCCCTCTCAGGGAGACGGTTTTCTTGCTGTTTCCTTTAACAACCCTTGTTTTCCTGCCACACGTCACTTCCTGCAAAGTACTTCTTGTGCATTCAGCATCCCACCGCTGCCACCACCTGTCAGGGATCGCCAGGGCCAGGCTACGCCCCCGCCTGGGAACAGTCTCTGGGAGGAGTCCTTCAGTGACCCAGACCCCCTGGGGTCTCACTCTTCCCCTCGTGTGAGCCATGTGGCCTCATCTCCTCCTGAGACTGGGCCCCTGGGGCTGCAGCCCCCCTGCCCCACCCCGGGAGCTCTGGGCACAGAGGCCAGCTGAGCCAGACCCTCGGGGATCAGTGCCCCTCGCCCAGCGTTTGCAGTGACACTGTCACAGCGCGGGCAGACAGGCGGTTTATTAGTCACCTGGAACACGGCAGACAACGCCCTTAGTGTAGCCAGAGAGCTGAAGGTAAAAGCGAGTCCAGTCTGGGCAGCCCAGCGCGGCTGTCACGGACCCCATGTTCGGGCTGTGTCTCCAACTGCCTTCCTCAGTCAGCTCCCGGGTGAGAGCCACCAGCTTCCCGCAGAGCCCCCTGGGGCCCCCTCCCACCTCTCTGCCCAGTCCCTTGCTGAGCCTTGAGCCAGGACTCGCCGGGGCTGGCGCTGGGTGTCCGGGCCCCTCGATCAGCCAGCTCCGGGCTGATTGTTCATTCCACCCAGCAGGGAGGTGACACCCACCTCGGGCTCGTAGCCTGCCCTGCGAGCCAACCCCACCCATTCCCCAACCTGGGGAGCAATGCAACGTGCCGGGGAAACTGAGGCACACCTAGGCATCGTAAAAAGAGCACATAAAATTCCCCCTTGTCACGGGTGGGTTTCTAGTCGCCTGCCCCAGCCTGGGGCAGCTTTGGGGCAGCTCTGAGACGCAAAGGGACGGACACAAGCCAGGCTACTGCGGCATGGGCGTATCCGAGTCATTGTCTGGCACACCCAGCTGAGCCCCGTGTCGCGCAAAGGCAGCGCTTGTCCCAGCCTCTGGTCACCTCTCAGGCACCCCTAGCAATTGCCCCTTGCCCCCTCCAGAGCCGTCCCCCAGCATCACCCCAACAGCCCAACCCATCCCAGCATCGCCCTGACAACCCGCCGCCTCCAGCATCACCCGACATCCTGCCAGCAATCACCCCAAAATCCTGCCTCCCAGCAATCACCCCAACATCCCCCCAGCAATCACCCAACATCCTGCCCTCCAGCAATCACCCAACATCCCTCCAGCAATCACCCTGATATCCTGCCCCCCCAGCAATCACCCCAACATCCCCCAGCAAGCACCCGACATCCTGCCCCCCCGCAATCACCCCAACATCCCTCCAGCAATCACCCTGATATCCTGCCCCCCCAATCACCCCGACATCCCACCAGCAATCACCCAACATCCCTCCAGCAAGCACCCGACATCCTGCCCCCCAGCAATCACCCCAACATCCCCCCAGCAAGCACCTGACATCCTGCCCCGCAGCAATCACCCTGATATCCTGCCCCCCCAATCACCCTGATATCCCACCAGCAATCACCCAACATCCCTCCAGCAATCACCCTGATATCCTGCCCCCCAGCAATCACCTCAACATCCCACCAGCAATCACGCCAACATCCTGCCCCCCAGCAATCACCCCAACATCCCCCAGCAATCACCCCGATATCCTGTCCTCCAGCAATCACCCCAACAGCCCTCCAGCAATCACCCCAAGATCCTGCCCCCCAGCAATCACCCCACATCCCTCCAGCAATCACCCCGACATCCTGCCCCCAGCAATCACCCCAACAACCTGCCCCCCCAATCACCCCAACATCCCACCAACAGTCACCCAACATCCCACCAGCAATCACCCCGACATCCTGCCCCCCAGCAATCACCCCAACATCCTGCCCCCCAATCACCCCGACATCCCACCAGCAATCACCCAACATCCCTCCAGCAATCACCCCGACATCCTGCCCCCCCAGCAATCACCCCACATCCCCCCAGCAAGCACCCGACATCCTGCCCCCCCAGCAATCACGCTGATATCCTGCCCCCCAGCAATCACCCAACATCCTGCCCCCCAGCAATCACCCCAACATCCCCCCAGCAAGCACCCCGACATCCTGCCCCCCAGCAATCACCCCGACATCCTGCCCCCCCAGCAGTAACCCAGTAACCCTAACCCTGACCATCCTACCCCAGAATCTCTGCCCCATCCAACTGCCCCCTGCACCCTGTCCTCCGACTGCCCCCCGGGATCCCCTGCCCCTTATCCAACCCCCCGGCCCCATGGCTGCGGGGGAGGGGGAACAGCAGGGGCGGGGGTGGGGCATGCCTCCCGGGCCAGGAGCTCAGGGCCTGGGCAGGAGGGTCCTGTGGGCCGGATGTGGCCCACCTCTGGATTAGCCCAACGCAGGTTCCTGGGCTCAGGGCAGGGTCGCAGACGAGGGACTCTGGTGGGTGGGACCCAAGGGCCCGTCTGACCTGAGTGCCGAGGACCCCGCCACCGCCTGGCTGGGCAATGGGAGGACGTGGGCGGCCTGGCCCTGGAATGCTCCTGCCAGTGCTGGGGGGGGGACGGGGACAACTCATCCTAGCTCTGCTGAGGGGGGCTGGGGGCAGCCCCTAGGTCCTGGCCGCCCAGCGAGTCCCTGAGCCCAGCACACGCCTCCCCAAGCCCACAGCGCCCCGCCAGCCCATTCCAGCCGCGCAGCGATTCCCCCGCTCTGGGTGCATCTCCTGCCCCCACCCCACGGGCTCCATGGGGCCGCCCCAGGACCGCCTGGCCCCTCCACAGCCTGCTCCAGCGCCACTCTGGCTTCCCCTCAACCCCCGGGGCTGCGAGTAGCATCTGCAGAGAGCCCTGGGGAGCCCCGGTGCCAGGGCTGGAGCCCTGCCAGGCTGGGGGAGCTGCCTGCCAGAGCCCCCCGGAGCTGGGCTGCCCCGGTGCCAGGCTCACCCGCCCTGTTTGGCCCCAGGGGCACCGCGGGGTGTCGAGTTCAGCGCGGTGAAGGACGTACTGCTGGCCGTGAAGGACGTGAAGGACGCCCACAACCTGCACCTCTGGGCCCTGACCCTCAGCCACCACGTGGTGTCTGTGCACGTGGCAGTCGGTGAGTCCTCCGCTGCCCCCCCACCCAACCCCTCCCTCCAGCGCAGCTGGGCTCCAGCTGTGGGGCATCCCTCCCCCTACCAGAATGGGGTCCCTGCCCCCCATCCCACCAGGGACGGGGTCCTTGCATGTTCCACCCTGGCATGTGCTCCCTGTGGGCCCAGCCCCATACATGGTCCCTGCAGGCCCTGCCCCCGCTATATGATTCCTGCAGGCCCCGCCCCCTGGTACCTGGTCTCTGCAGGCCCCGCCCCCTGATAGGTGGTCTCTGCAAGCCCTGCCCCCGCTATATGATTCCTGCAGGCCCCGCCCCCTAGTACCTGGTCCCTGCAAGCCCTGCCCCCGATAGGTGGTCCCTGCAGGCCCTGCCCCCGCGATGTGATTCCTGCAGGCCCCGCACCCGGCACATGGTCCCTGCAGGTCCCACTCACTGATAGATGGTCCCTTTAAGCCCCGCCCCCTGATAGGTGGTCCCTGCAGGCCCCGCCCCCAGCCCATGGCTCCTGTGGGCCCCGCCCCCAGGAGATGCTCACAGGGGGCTGGGCTGCCCCCTTTGCCTGCAGGTGCCGGCGCGGACATGGAGGATGTGCTGCGGGAAGCCACCGCCCAGCTGCAGAGCACCTTTGGCTTCGTCTCGTGCACGGTGCAGGTGGAGCGGCACCTGGAGGACATGGCCGCCTGCCGCCAGTGCCAGGACCCCCGGGACTGAGCGCCGGGCCCGCAGCCGCGCCGCAGCGCCTGGCCCCAGAGATGGAGACGCCCCAGCCCCCGGCCCCTGCTCTGCCCGGCAGGCCCCCACGTGCAGCCAGCTGGCTGTGGGGCTGCCCCACCAGGCCCCAGCCTTGGCTCTCTTTCTACTGCCAATGGAGCGCAAAAGCCCCACCTATACTGACCCAGGGCTGCCCCCCACGGGACAGCTGGAGCTGGGGCAGAGGGGCCCTGCTGGGACTGTTCTCCCCATTGGCCTCTGCTGAGCTCTTGGGAAATGGGGGAGCCAGCGCCCCGGGGCCCATTCGGGCAGCCTGCCCCTGTGCAGTGGGGTGCACTGCAGAGCGCCCCCTGCAGGGTGAGAGTCCCACACTCCCTGCACCCCAGGTCCGGGACGGCTCTGCCCTGGTGCTGCTCCCGCAGCTGCTGTGCTGTGGCCCTGCGCCTGCCCACGGTCACTGCCACATGCCCCTTGTTCTCCGTCCTGCTCCTTACATGACAACGGCCCCACTGGGTCAGACCAAGGGTCCCACTAGCCAGGTCTCCTGCCAGAGCCAGGTGCCCCAGAGGGACTCATCAAACCCAGGTGCCGACTTTCCCTCTTTCCTGTGGGTGCTCAACCCCTTGGCCCTGGCCCCACCCCTTCCATGAGGCCCTTCCCCAAAGCCCCACCCCCACCCTAACTCCGTCTCCTCCCTGCCCCTATTCCAACCCCTTCCCCAAAGCCCTGCCCTGGCCCCACCTCTTCCCCTGAGTGCACCACGTTCCTGCTCCCCCCCTCCCCCGGAGCGTGCAAACAGCTGCGGGAAGCGCTGGGAGGTAGGCGGAGGAGCGGGGATGCGGCGCGCTCAGGGGGGAGGAGGAAGAGGAGGAGATGGGGTGGGGGGGAGGGGAGCTTGGCTGCCGGAGGGTGCAGAGCACCCACTAATTTCTCCCTGTGGGTGCTCCAGCCCTGGAGCACCCACAGAGTCGGCACCTATGTCATCAAGTGATCCATCCCCTGTCGCCCATTCCCAGCTCCTGGCAAACAGAGGCCAGGGACACCATCCCTGCCCAACCTGGCTAATAGCCACTGATGGACGTGTCCTCCAGGAACTTATCTAGTTCTTTTTTGAACCGTGTTATAGTCTTGGCCTTCACAACATCCTTTGGCAAGGAGTTCCACAGGTTGATTGTGCGTTGGGTGAAGAACTACTTCCTTTTGTTTGTTTTAAACCTGCTGCCTATTCATTTCATTGGCTGGCCCGTAGTTCTTGTGGTATGTGAAGGAGTAAATAACACTTCCTTATTTACTGTCTCCACACCCGTCGTGATTTTATAGACCTCTGTCATATCCCCCCTTAGTCGTCTCTTTGCCAAGCTGAAAAGGCCCAGTTTGTTTAAGGTCTCCTCATACGGAAGCTGTTCCATAGCCCATATCATTTGTGTTGCCCTTTTCTGAACCTTTTCCAATTCCAGGATCTCTTGCCCGAGCCTTGTCCGATCGGTCCAGGGGCGTCAGGGCAGCATCAGGCCACTAGTTACTGCAGCTGACTCTGCCACGGGCCCCACAGCTGTGTGGGGAGTTAGCGAGCCGGACGGCCCATCCCGCCCCCAGCAGCCAGCCCTGCCTTGGTGGGGGGAGGCTCCAGCCCTCTAAGCAGCAGGGGCCATGCTGGGGAAGGGGCCGGGGGGGCCTGGCTCACACTCCCGTGCGGCGGGCCTGCAGTGTCTGTCGTGCTCCCAGCCACACCCAGCTGACTGCAGGGTGGGGGGCTGCCAGGACCCCCAGAGAGGGGTATTTGCCCCCACCCAGGATCCTTGGAACCCCTCCCTGGCAGCCCCCTGCCAGCAGCATGGTGGCAGCACTTATGGGGTGGGGCCACAGCACCAGGCTAGGGCAGAGCCCCCCCGCCCAGCTGCCTCTCACAGCCAGGGCAAATGCAGCTCCTGGCCTTGCCCCCCCTCACGGCCAGGCCTGGCCCCCTCCCCTTGCCAGATCCATGGCCCCTGTGTCTGCCCGCCCTCCGCCAAGCCCCCACTGAGTCATGGGGCCTGGATTTCCAGAGCCCCTCCCTGAAGCCCCCTGTGCTGCCAGGACAGGGACAGGGGCAGGAGCAGCAGCAGCCGCCGGCCCCACTTGAGCTCTGTGGGGAGCAGGACAGAGCCACACAGAAGTTACCTTACGGGGCTGCAGAGAATGGGGCGAGGCCCCAGTGCCAGTGGGGAGGGGAAGTGGACAAGGAAGCTGGATTCCTGCTGGCAGCAGCTGCTCTGTGCCCATCCCGCTTACGGGCAGGCAAACCCCAGACCCCCCCATCCTGTCTGCCGCAGGATGAGCCACGGCCACTTGCCAGGCGTGAGGGCTTGTGCGCGCCCTGCTCGTGCCCCTTGGGCACAGGACGTCTCGTTAAGTCCAAAGCAGACAGCGAAGAGTTACAAATCGGGGTGCCTGGGCAACAGAACTGCAGCACTCAAAAAAAGTGAATAATGTTGGGAACCACCAGGAAAGAGATCAATAATAAGACAAAATATCATAGTGCCACTGTATAAATCCATGGGACACCCACAGCTTGAATACTGGGTGCAGTTCTGGCTGCCCAGCGCAAGAGGGACAGGCTGTGTTACAACCGAGAAAAGTACAGAGAAGGGCAACACAATGATTCGGGGATGGAACAGCTGCTATCTGAGGAGAGATTACTAAGACTGGGGCAGTTCAGTTTGGCAAAGAGGAGAGTAAGGGGGGAAGATGATAGAGGTCTATAAAATCATGACTGGTGTGGAGACAGTAAATAAGGAAGTGTTATTTACTCCTTCTCATAACCCAACAACTGGGGGTCACCCAATGACATTAATGGGCAGCAGGTTTAAAACAAACACAAGGAAGTTCTTAACACAACACAGAGTCAACCTGTGGAACTCCTTGCCAGGAGATGTTGTGAATCGGTTCAGGAGGAATTCGATACGTTCCTGGAGGACAGATCCAGCAGTCAAGATGGGCAGGGATGCCACACCATGCTCTGAGTGTCCCTAGGTTCTGTTTGCCAGAAGCCGGGAATGGGCGACAGGGGATGGATCACTTGATTACCTGTTCTGTTCATTCCCTCTGAAGCACCTGGCATTGGCTACTGTCAGAAGACAGGATACTGGGCTAGATGGACCCTGATCTGACCCAGTCTGGTCGTTTCTATGTTCTAACATGAGCTCTCCGTGTGATGCTGTGGCCAAAAGAGCGAATGTGACCCTGGGATGCACAAACAGGAATTAGAGTAGAAGTTGGTTACTTTCTCTTGTATTTGGCATCGGTGCGACCGCTGCTGGGATCCCTTCTCCAGTTCTGGTGCCCACAGTTCAGGAAGGAGATTGATAGACTGGAGAGGGGGCAGAGAAGAGCCAGGAGAACCATTAAAGGATTAGAAAACCTGCCCGGAAATGATAGACTCCAGGAGCTCCATCGATTTAGCCTAGCAGAGAAGGCTGTAAGTACCGACGTGGGGAACAGATATCTAGCATCGGGCTCGGCCGTCTAGCCAAGGAAGGTCAAACAAAGGCCCCGGGCTGGAAGCGGAAGCCAGACAGGGACTGGAGAGGAGCTGTACGTGTTTAATGGTGAGGGGAATTATTACCCATGGGAACAATGCCCCAGGGTGGATGTTTTTCTATCAGCTTTGCCCTGGGGCAGGTCTCTGGCCTGTGAGATTCAGGGACTCAGAGCAGATGACGACAGACCCTTCTGGCCTGGGGATCCTGCCCTGCTCTAGGAGGGGCCAACAGGCCCAAGCCAGGAAACCCCTTGAGTGTCCCTTCCCACCTGCACGCCCCCGCTCTGCGTACCCCCCCTTGCCCTAGGTACTGCCCCCTCCTGCGCTGCCCCAGCCCAGGCCACGGCTTTGTCAGTGTCGCCCCGCGTGGGCTGTATGTCGCTGTCCGTCACCCCGTGCCGTACGTACGTCAGTGTCTGTCTGTGGGTCTGTCTGTGTTTGTCTGGGGCGAGAAACCTATGTCCAGACTCGAAGGCAGTGGAGACACCCCCAAGGACTCCAATAAACTGTCACCCTCAGACAAGCCCCCGTGATCTTTGCTGCTCTTTGTGGGCTGGGCTGGCTACACGCCGCACGGGATGGGGTTAGGGGGCTCGTGTGCCTTCGCCCAGGGGGTGGGGCACAAACTGCCCCGTCCCAGCCAGCGAGCTGGCCCCAGCTCTGACAGAGCACCGGGGCCTGCCTCGAGCCCGCGCTGGGGGACAAGGCCAATGGCCGCTCAGACAAGGCAGCAAGTGGGGCAGGTCGGCTCCCTACCAGCCCCATCCAGCGCCCCCCCC
>NC_048306.1:104762480-104792346 GCF_013100865.1 Trachemys scripta elegans | reverse complement strand
GCCCCTCCCCGTTCCATACCAGCCCTGCCTGCCCAGTGGCCCCCCCCACTCCCTACCAACCCCAGCCAGCGCCTGCCCCACTCCCTACCAGCCCTGCCTGGCGCCTCGCCCCCCCATACCTCCCCACTGCTCCCTGCCAGCCCTAATTGGCTCCTCGCCCGCCCCATGCCCCCCCACCGCTCCCTACACCACCACCCCCGCCGCCCACCTGGCGCCCTGCCTGCCCAGTGCCCCCCCACTGCTCCCTACCAACCCCATCCAGCACCCCCACCGCTCCTTGCCAGCCCAGTGCCCCCACCCCCACCCCCTACCAGCGCCCCACCCAGGCCCCTGTCCTTCCTGCTCCAAGGAGAAGAAAACCACTAGGACCCTTTAAAAAACAAACACTTTATTGAACAGTTAAGATCACAGCGGCTCAATGTGAGCGAGTTCTCGGCTCCTGGTCTGGGTGCGAGGCGCTGCCCGTACAGCCTGGGCCCGGCCCCACAGCTGCTCTGCAGCCTCTCCCCGGTGCCCACAGGCACCCCGCCCGGGCCTGCAGGAGGGGCCTGAGCCAGACGCTGGGAGCCAGGCACACGACCAGACAGCAACAGGCACAAAACCACAACGCTACACACACACGGGCTCAACCCCGGGAGGGGCCCCTGCACAGGGGGTCACCCCACCCCCATCCCACTGGCAGGTGAGAAGTCCCTTCACAGAGTGCCAACCCCCCCCCACACACACACACACACTTCCAGGGCTGGGTGAGGGGCCCCTGCACAGAGGGTCAGTTCCCACCCCCACCGCTAGGCTCACAGGCTGGGTGAAGGGGACAGCCGAAGGGGCTAGCCACAGCTCGCCCAGCCAGCCAGCCTCTCCGCACCCCGAGGGGGACAGATGGGGGGTGCCGATGGGCCGGGAGCTAGCAGGCCGCATGATGCACTGAGCGGCTGGAGGCGGGACCCTGGCTGGGCTGCTGGGGTCTCCTCCCAGCCCTGGTGACTCCCGGGAGGTGCTGCAGCAGGCTCGCCTGGAGGCAGCTCCCCGTGCAGGGCCCCGGCTGGGTGGGCAGCGGGCGGGCGGCTACTGTTCCTGCAGGAGGCCGTGCTCGGCAGGGCTGGCGCTGGGGCTCTCCGGCCTGTCCCCGTACATGGCGCTGAACTGGGCCCGGCACTCCTGGAGCAGCTTGTGGCCCACGGGGGAGGTGAGCCCCACCAGGCAGTGCGCCCGCACGATGCCCGACTGGCCGCCCGACACCAGCCAGCCGTGAGAGTCCAGGTTGGGGCTGAAGCGAACCTGCCAGGAGAGGAGAGTCAGGCAGGGCTGGCGAGGGGGCGGAGGGGTCACCAGCTGTCGCAGCAGCAGGTCTGAGCAGGACAGGGGGTCACAGCTCATCCTGCCGACTGTGAGGGGCTGCTCACAGGAGTTCCCTACCGCCCCCCGCCCTATGAGATAGACAGGCCTGCTGCATGGCTGCCCCCTGCCGCATGTCCTGGGGCCCCCTGTGCTGTCCTTGGCCCTGCCCCAGCCATTGGGGAGAGGGGGGGCTCAACAGCTCAGAGGCCAGTGGCTTCAGGTCTCCCGCCCCTTCCCAGCCCTGCCCCACATACTCTGCATCTCCACCTCGCACTGTGGACCGGCTCTGAGAGGAGGGAGGGCAGGCAGCAGGTGGCAAGGGCTAGCCCAGTGCCCGTAAGGGGCTCCAGCTGCAGCCTGGGGGGATTCTACCTGGTCTGAGCCAGGTCCTGCCCCCAAGCCCCCTGGGGTCCAGCCCTGCCCCCCAGCACTCGCCCCACTGCGAGGCTCTAGGAGACAGTGCAGGGAGAGCACATAGAGATCCTGTTGGGACTGGCATGGGGGGGGATGAAGGGGGACCAGTGGGGGGCCAGGCCCCTCCAGCACAGCAGGAGTGAAGGGAGACCGGTGGGGGGCCGGGCCCCTCCAGCACAGCAGGAGTGAAGGGGGACCGGGGGGGGGGGGGCAGGCCCCTCCAGCATGGTGGGGGGAGCAGCGACCCGGCTTACCAGGAGAGTTCTTCCCGGCACAGGGCTGCGGCCGGCGCTCACCTTGTGGATGGACTCCAGCTGCATACGGTCCAGGCTCAGCTCGGCCTTCACCTCCTGCTCATGCATCCTGCGCATGGGCTCCCGGCTGAAGAAGTTTCGGAAGCTGCGCTGGGGGGCAGGGTACAGAGTGAGCAGGACGCTGGGGCAGGCCTGGGGGCGAGGGGGCAGGCCCGGGGGCGAGGGGACGGGTGAGGGGGCGAGCTTGCGGGCGAGGGGGTGGGCAGCAGGCTTGCTCGTGAGGGGGCGAGCTTGCGGGCGAGCGGCAGGGCGTAGGCCATGCGGCCACCGCTCTGCACTGGCTCTCCGCAGAGTTGGATTCCGCTCGCAACTCTGCCGGGGCCTGCTGACCCCAGCTTCCCCGTCTGCACAGAGCCCCCCCCCCCCCCCACACACACACACAGGAGGGGGAGGGGAGCAGAGAGGGCCCCCCACACACACACACACAGGAGGGGGAGAAGAGCAGAGGGGCCACACACACACACACACAGTAGGGGGAGGGGAGCAGAGAGCCCCCCCACACACACACACACGGGAGGGCGGACACAACGGGGCTGCCTGTACCAGGTCTGTGTCCTGGAATCGGAGGCAGTGCTCCTTCGTCATCTCGCTGTACGTCCTGCTCTTCGGCCTCGGCTCCTCCTCGCCTCCCACAGAGCTGCAGGGCACCAGATCCGCTTTGTAGATGGGCTGGGGGAGGAGACAGTACTGAGGGCAGGGCCACGCTGCTCCCAGCACCAGGGACTTGGCTGGGGCCGGCCGTCCCCCAGGGGAGCAGGGCCTGGGATGACGATGGGGCCTCCCTGTGCCTCCTGTCCGGGGCCGAACCAAGGGCCAAGGACAGTGCTGACAGAGCTGGGGCGCCGGAAGGTAGCAAGCGAAACGGGTCGGTCAGACACTGGGCACAGTAACGGGGGGCCGGGCTACTCCCCCCAGCGCTGTGGGGCTGGCGAAGGAAGAGCCATGGGGAACCAGAACAGCTGTAGGAATGGGGGAGGCTACGGGAGCGTGCGGCACCGGGCCCTCGTCCCAATGCTGAGAGGTTCCTGACCAGGGCAGCCAGAGAGGGGCCAAGAGGACACTGCCCCCCTGGCCCCGCACCACGGCAGCTCTGGCTCGGAGAGCGGCCAAGGGACTGTCTTACCAGGGGCTTTCCCTTCCCACCCTCGCCAAGGAAGGTTTCCTTGTCGCTAGGGCCCGCCAGCTGTTCCTTAATGAGGGGTTGTTATGGGCAGGGCCATGGACACCACAGGCAGAGGCCTCAGGTCAGGGCTGGACGGGGGCCAAGTCACGTTAACACGTCTGTCCTCTTTATTCCCTCAGCCGACACAGCCCTGCACCCAGCCCCGCTCGCTCCCAGGGACAGGACTTGCCTTGTGCCCCACTGCCCCCAGCCCCATGGTCTTCCCAGCAGCTCAGCCCCCCACAACCCCTCCATCCCACTCGCCCCAGCCCCATGGACCCATCCTGCCAAACCACTTGCCCACCCAACTCTATGGTCCCCCTGTCCCATTCAGCCCTTGAGCCCCCTTGCCCCCGCCCCCCTCGCATGCCATTCCCCCCAGAGCCGTGTTCTCAGCCCACTGGGCTGCTCCCCCAAGGAGAGAGACTTACAAATCTGCGCTCCGAGGGCCGCTTGATGTTGAGCGGGTTCATGGCCAGGTCGGGCAGCACCGCCGCCAGCAGCTCCCCAGTGATGTCCCCGGCCGCCACAGCATTCAGCCAGTCGGAGCTGGAGATGCTCTGCCCAGGGAGAGGGGAGCAAAGCGGTCAGTGCAGGCCCTGCTCCGAGACAGAGGTGCCCCGGCAGGCCCCAGCCACCAGTCAGAGAGGTGCCCATGTGGCAGGGCTGGGCTGTCCCTGGCAGGCCAGGAAAGGGGAACGGGAAACCCCACGGGCAGCAGGGCCCTGGCTCCACCCTGCCGCAGGTTCGGACCAAGTGGGGGACGTGGGAACCAGGGGCCCTGCTCCAGGCAGCACAGCGTGTCCCCGAGAGCCAAACCCAGCAGAGCGCAGGAGCCGGCAGCCCGCCAAGGGCTATGGGGCACAGCTGGCCCCAAGCACCCCAGGACCCTGACCCCTCCCCCCACCAGCTCTTACCCACACAGTCCCCTTGCGCGGGGCCACAAAATAGGCCTTGAAGCCCAGGTAGCCGGCGTCAATATAGTGGATTCCACACAGTCCGTACCTGCAAGAGAGAGCGCGAGTGAGAGCCCAGTGCTGGCAGGTTGCCCGCTCCCCAGGGGCCAGGCAATGCAGGATCTCAGCAGACCCAGCCCAGGGGAGGAGCCAGGCTCCTGCTGCGGCACGGGGAGGGTCACTCACGAGGCGTAGCAGTTGTCCTGGGCCACAGTGACGCCATTGTAGGGCAGCAGCCAGGTGATCTCGGTGGTCAGGAAACGCTTGATGCTGTTGATGGGCTCATAGAGCCGCCGCAGGTCCCAGAACTTGATCTTCCGGTCATTCCCCGCCGTAACCAGAAAGTTGCTGAGAGCCAGAAGAGGAGCAGCGCTCAGAGCCCCACACCCCCACATCCCAAGAGCCTGGGCTCCCTCCCCCTCCCCCCTGGGAGCCAGCACCTCAGGGCCAGCTCGAACGCCTGGCCCACACACCCTCCCCCACAGGTAACCGGGCAAGCAACACACCGTGGGGTAGGGCCTTTCCCACCCAGGCTGGGCCCCTTCCTGGCAGGCACTAGCTGCCCCCGCCCGGCCCACCGCTCACCTGTTGACTTTGCACCACTCGATGCTCCTGACGGCATGGTCGTGGGCAAGGAAGCACCTGAAGGGGTAGAGCTTGAGGGAGCCATCGGGCTGGCGCACACGTTGCAGCAGGGACTTGGTGGGCAGGTTCCAGATGGCCACAGTGCCTAGGGGAACACACCGAGATGCCCGTGAGCCCAGCACCGGCAGCCCACAGAGCTGGGGAGCGCCCCCCTGCCAAGGGGCAGCATCGGGGTTAGAGGGTCTGTGGGAATTGTCTGATTTCTATGAGCTATCTTTATGACTCTGTACAGATCTGCTTGGCACTGCTGCTGTGATGCTGACAGACCAGTGCCAGCTCATGCCAAGGCTCCGAGATCTCACCTGAACACTGACCAATAGACAGCCGGAACCCGCCGACTCTCCTGTGCTAGTGCTGCTAACACAAGGGGTAAGTTTATACCAAGGTGTTCTGACTTTGAGATGCCGGCAGGATGCTCCTCTCCAATCGGACATCTGTGCCCCACGGGACAAGGTGGTAGTAGAGAGTTGCATTGCAAACACTTAACAGTGCAAGCCATCACCCAAGAAAGCAGCATTAATTCATGGAAAACGCTGGCTTCCTACAGAAGGCCCTGTCCTGTCCACCAAGGCGGTCCATTGAGCACTGTGAACCCTCCAAGAACAAAGCCTTTGTTAACTGCCTCCCCCAGCCCCACGAAGGAGACGCCAGACTTCCTGGCCTCACCTTGAGCTCTGGGGGAAGGGGATAAAAATCCCCGACAAGAAGAAACTGTCTCCCCGTGCTGCTTGGACATTGCGAGGGCAACAAGCAAGGGTTCCCCTGCTGCTCAGCCTGGGCTCGTCCTACAGGACGCAGAGAGCTTGCTTGTTACGGCAGCTTCTACCACCTTTTGAGACCCTGCTCTGACTTTGTAAATAACCCTCCTTGCTTCTTCTTAGCGACCCTAAATCTTCAGTTAAAGACAGGACTGGCTACAAGCGTCTTTGGTGTGGGATCGAAGACAGGTAAGTGACTGGTGCTTTGGGGCTGGGAGTAACCTGACTCTTGGTGTGATTTTTGGTAAGGGCTTGCGAGGGTGGCAAGATGGAGCGGAGAGCCCCAGGCACTGGCTGTGACTCCGTGCTGAAGCTGGGATCGTGCCTGAGGAGGTCGCACGGATAATGGGTGGGTGAAATCGAAGCACAGAACTCCCAGCCAGTGTGGGGCGAGTGCCCTGGAGCCACCCCACACAGCGGCCGGGGGGGGCGGGGGAGGGAGGGCGGAGAGACTGATTTTCTCCTGAGGCCCTGGCCCATCAGCTGGGGGATTTGAGACTCAGCTGCCAGGACCCACCCACTGGCACGGCCGGCCCTGCAGTGCCCAAGGGAACCCGCTGAGCGCAGAGCCACACCCCGCTGTGGCAGCTGAGCACATGACCACAGCATGGCTGGGTGTGGAGAAGACAGACAAGAACTGTCTGGTGGCTGTGTTGAGCTCTGGCTCTCAGAGACAGCACACACCCCTCAGACAACTGACAAGGAGACAGAGAGAGAGCCAAGACAGCAAGCCCTGGCCTGGCATTGGCCAGGCTGCACCACGGCTCCACCTTGGCCTCTCAGAGCTAGGGGCTGGCAGACGCTGTAGCCAGGTGGTTGATACACGGTTCCCGTTTGGCCAGGCGGCCAGTGCCACTGCAGTTCCGCCCCAGGAGTGTTGCACCTGGATGGGACACAGGACAAGCCTCCTGCAGGGGCCTGGCTGGGCTGGACTCACTGCAGGAGCCGCACAGACAAGAACTAGATAATCTATTATCTTTGAAAACTCCTGGCGACTGGGGGAGGTCCCGGATGACTGGAAAAAGGCTAATGTAGTGCCCATCTTAAAAAAAGGGAAGGAGGAGGATCCGGGGAACTACAGGCCAGTCAGCCTCACCTCAGTCCCTGGAAAAATCATGGAGCAGGTCCTCAAGGAATCAATTTTGAAGCACTTAGAGGAAAGTGATCAGGAACAGTCAGCATGGATTCACCAAGGGAAAGTCATGCCTGAGAATTTTGTGCAGGTAACACTCCCACTCTGTGGCCACACCCTGTCCCCTTCCCATCCCTGCCCCCAGCCGTCCTGTCACCTCCCTGCCCACCCTCCTGCCCCGCCAAGTACCCCACCCAGCCTCTTGGGCCCCTGGCCCTGCCCGTCCTAGTGCCAGACGGAGGCTGACTCACCATCGTAGAAGCCGGCTGCCAGGTGCTGGTGGGGCTTGGAAGGCATCCAGGAGAGGCTGAAGCACTGGCCACACTCGGACGAGTTCCCTGCCTGGATGGAGCCAACCTGGAGGGTGGCAATGCACTGCACCTGCGGGCGCCGAGGACACGACCTCAGTTAACAGGGTCCTGGCACTAGCCCACCCCTCCAGGCCCCCTCGCCAGCACCCAAACCCATGGCATCAGCCCCACGCAGCACCATGAGCTGCACAACCACCAGGGCTAGTGCCCCGCGGGACCCAACTCCCATCCCCCTGCTAGGCTGAGCCCCCACATGGGGAAATGCCCTGTGCTGCTCCCATCCCACCTCCCGGCCCCATGCTCCCCAGGGGCCAGGAGCCCTGCTGGGGCCCAGCACTGGTGCCCCCTAGCGACCCACATTCCACCTGCAGTCCTGGGCCACAGGGGCAGAGGGTGTGGTGGGGGTGAAGGGCTGCCAGGAACGGGGGCCTGGGCTGGGCCCAGCGTGCCTGCACCAGCAGACACTCACCTTGCAAATGGTGTGCTTTGGGAAGGGCCCACCTAGGAGGAAGGAGAAAGCAGGACAGTCAGAAAGGGCAGGAGCTGTGCCAAGGGCCAGCTGAGCTGGGTGAGGCTGCCCCACAGCCCAGGTGAAAGGTCCCAGTCCCTAAGGGTTCACACACTGTCCTGGGGCCGGCAGCTTGGTTGGCCTGGTATGCGAGGGCTGGAGGAAGCGCTGTGCAGTGAGATGGACGGAGCCCAATCTGGCTGTCGAGCAAAGAGAGAGGGGAGTTGATCGCGGGGTCCTAGCCCCTATCTGCAGAGAAAATCCCAACTGCATTGAAAAGCCCCTTGTAGCTGAGAAGAGTTCAAGAACCCACAGCAGCACACTGATGCCAGACGCATTTGGCCCCAGAGCTGACCAGGGAGGGTGTTGAATTGTCAGGACAAGGGTGGATTCTCCACCCAGTGAAGGCGTCACATTGAGCCTGGCTGCCCTCAATGCTGGGGGAAGCGAGTGAGGTCCCCCAGCTCTTGTTATATATATATGGAGATATCCTATCTCACAGAACTAGAAAGGACCCTGAACGGTCATCGAGTCCTGCCCCCTGCCTTCACTAGCAGGACCAAGAACTGATTTTTGCCCCAGATCCCTAAGAGGCTCCCTCAAGGATTGAACTCAGAACCCTGGGTTTAGCAGGCCAATGCTTAAACCACTGAGCTATCCCTCCCCCAGATCCAGCAGGTCACACTACATGGTCCCTTTGGCCATAGAGTCTATGAATCTAGGAGCTCTGCCTTCATCATTAGTCATTAGGCAGCCCCATTAGACAGGTCAGTGGCTAATCAGACCAGTTACTCCAGGGCTACGCAAAGCCTTTCGCTGAGCTGGGCACAGTGCCTGGCCAGCTGGCTGCGGGCAAGCCAGCCAGAGCACTCGCAGGGCCTGCCCGCCCCTTGGCGGGGCTCAAAGGCAGAGCAGCGGGACCCGCACCACTGGGGCAGCTGCCCAGGGAGCTGCCTATGCAGGGCACACAGGCTGGCACAGACCCTGCTCCTGAGACAGGGCTGACTGGCGCAGTGGGGACCCCTAACTGAAGCCCCACCCTTGTGTCCAGAGCCTCTGCGCCCCCAGCCAGCTCCGAGAGGCAGCAGCTGGTAAGGAGAGCAGGGCTCCCAGGGCTTCCCCTCCGTGGGACTCCTGGGCTCATCCTGCCAGTCAGCACAAGGGCACTGTTGGCACTCTGCTTGGAAGGATCCCTGTACCTGCTGGGACTAGTGGTGGAGGGGGTGTCCTGGACCTCCAGGATCTGTGCCATACCCAGCTTTTAACAGTTCCTTGGAGGAACCCCTTCCGTGGGCCGGATCAGCTGTGTGTGTGTGGGGGGGGTGTCCCACTCTTCCTTGCAGGTAGGCCACGCAGCCTCCAAACCTCTGAGACAGCCTCTGGGCTCCAGCCCTCTTGTTTTACCCCAGGAGCTCAGCCCAGCTGAGCCAGACACTTTGTCAGAAACGTTCACACTCTTCAGGGACTTAGGCACCCAGTAAGTACCTGCAGCGACAGCAGGCAGCCTTTTCCAGACAGAGCAGGTCTATTAGTCCCCTGGCACAGCGTGGGGAAACCCTTCGGCTGGCCAAAGAACCAAAGAATCACAGAATATCAGGGTTGGAAGGGACCTCAGGAGGTATCTAGTCCAACCCCCTGCTCAAAGCAGGACCAATCCCCAACTAAATCATCCCAGCCAGGGCTTTGTCAAGCCGAGCTTAAAAACCTCTAAGGAAGGAGATTCCACCATCTCCCTAGGGAACCCATTCCAGTGCTTCACCACCCTCCTAGGGAAAAAGTTTTTCCTAATATCCAACCTAGACCTCCCCCACTGCAACTTGAGACCATTGCTCCTTGTTCTGTCATCTGCCACCGCTGAGAACAGCCGAGCTCCATCCTTTTTGGGACCCCCTTTCAGGTAGTTGAAAGCAGCTATCAAATAGCTTAGTAAAGACATAGAATCAAAGAACTGGAAGGGACCTCAAGAGGTCATCTAGTCCAGTCTCCTGCACTCAAGGCAGGACTAAGTATTATCTAGATCATCCCTGACAGGTGTTTGTCCAACCTGCTCTTAAATATCTCCAGAGATGGAGATTCCACAACCTCCCTATTCCAGTGCTTAACCACCCTGATAGTCAGGAAGTTTTTCCTAATGTCCAACCTAAACCTCCCTTGCTGCAGTTTAACATGGTCCAGCCTGGCCAGCCCCAGGACTCCCTCAAGCTAGGCTGCTGTGGGACTGCTTTGGTTTACTGTGTCTGTCCCTTTTCCTAGATCCCGAGGCCTGAAAAGCCCTTGTGAGCAGCTAATCTGACCACGTGTCCCACAGGCCAGAGATCTGCCACACAAGGATTCCTAGAGCAGAGCGTATAGAAAAACAGTGGATCTGGACTGCTACATTGGCAGTGATGGAGCATTCATCAGAATCCTTGGTTAGTTGTTCCAATGGTTAATGACTCTCACTGTTAAACATTTACATCTTACTGCCAGTCTGAATGTGTCTGGCTTCAGCTTCCTGTCTCTGCTAACCTGACTAGCCTGTTATTAAATCTTTGTACCCCATGTAGGGGCATAGTCTGTATCAAGTCACCCCTTCATCTTGTCTTTATTAAACTATAGAGACTCCAGAAGCTCAATCACTATCAGGCAGGCTTTCTAATCCTTCAATCATTCACATGCCTCTTAGAATCATAGAATATCGGGGTTGGAAGGGACCTCAGGAGGTATCTAGTCCAACCCCCTGCTCAAAGCAGGACCAATCCCCAACTATTTTTACTTATTATTTTTTTGCCCCAGATCCCTAAATGGCCCCCTCAAGGATTGAATTCACAACCCTGGGTTTAGCAGGCCAATGCTCAAAGCACTGAGCTATCCCTCCCCCTCCTCTCCAATTTATCAGCATCCTTCCAGAACTGTGGGCACCAGACCTGATACAGCAGCCGTCGCACCAGTGCCAGAGGTACAATAACCTCTCTGCTCCTACTCGAGATTCCCCCGTTTGTGCTCCCAGGATGGCATTAGCCCTTCTGGCCACGGTGTTACACTGGGAGCTCATGTCCAGCTGATTGTCCACCACGACACCCAGGTTAGAGTCCCTCTGCCTGTAAGTCTGACCGGCATCCTTTGTTCCTAGTGGTACATTTACATTTAGCCGTACTAAAATGTACACTGCTTGCTTGTGCCCAGCATCCCACGGGAGCCAGACCGCTCTGTGTCACTGACTTGTCGTCTTCATTATTCACCAGTCCCCCAATCTGTGGGCCATCTGAAAACTTTATCAGTGTTGGTTTTGTTTTCTTCCAGGTCATTGATAAAACTGTTAAATAGTGTAGGGCCAAGACCGCATCCCTGTGGGACCCCACTGGAAACAAACCCGCTTGATAATGAGAACCCCCGTCTACAATTACCTTTTGAGACCTACCACTTAGCCAGTTTTTAATCCATTTAATGTGGGACAGGTTCATTTTATATCATTCTAGTATTTTAATCAAAATGTCAAGTGATCCCAAGCCAAACACCTTAGAGAACCCTAAGTATATCAGGTCAACACTATTACCATTATCAGCCAAGCATGTAAGCACTTAATAACATGTATAGATCAAGTTAGTTGGACAGAATCTATTTCCCATAAACCCAGATGATTGCCACGAATCACATCACCCTCCATTATTTCTTTATTAAGCTGTGTGTGTCAGTCCCGGGCCAGCCTCCTCTCACCTCTCAGTCCATTGTCCTCCTTCTGCAGAGCCCTGCTGAGTTCACACATTCCGCCCCTAGAACTTCCCCTGGATTGGTTCAGTTCTTGGGCCTCACACTGCCTGTATGGGTCCTCCATTGCCGTGGGCTGGCTCTAGTCAGTCCTTAACACCCAGTCATGTGACACAAACACCTAATCTCCAGCTCTGCCCCAGAGCAGTTTTTTACCCCTTCTGTCCCAAAAGGGCAGCAGTCCCTAGGCCAGGGAGTCACTGCCATGCACATCATTCACAAATTCCCAACTTTGTGGGTGAGGCGGGGATGGCAGCTTCACCCTTGGGCCTGGGCACAGGGCACTCAGCTACCTATAGGGCAAACTGGGGTCAGGAGTGGGAGTCGGACGATGTGGGACCGGGCCTATGGCTTTCCCTTGTGCAGCTCGTCCTGCCAACAGCCGCCCAGCGACGAACTGAGGTGCCACCCCCCAAATATGCCTACCATGACCCCTCCCACCATCACAGCCTGTCCACTGGGCCCAGCCACGCAGTGCCAACCTGCCCACCAGACACAACATTCCCGCCCCCCAACTCCCCCAGTAGGCTGGGTGTCCTGTGCCTCGCTCCCAAGTCATCCAACAGTCTGCCATGCACCCCTCCCCGGCCTGTCTGGTACACCAGGAACCCCTGGCATCGGTAATGAAACCACCCCACAGTACAAGTCTTGTCAAACCACCCCAGTGTTCCAGACTCTGGCAGCAGCCCACCCCAAGGAGGCAGGGGGAGCAGATCCCCGTGAGATCAGCAGGTCTAGCAGCCCCTCCCTGCCGCACGTGCCCTCCATTCCTCCTGCTCAGGCAGGGCAGGCAGGGACTTCAATTACTGCACAGAGCAGTCATGCATCTCTCGGGTGCTTCAATCACAGATGGCCAGCTTGTCAATTACCTCCTCCAGGCAGTGGGGAGGGGAGGAGTGCCCATGGAGACACTGGGAGGGGGAGCAGCCCCTCTGCCCACAGCCCCGGGAAGGGGGGTGCGTGGAGCAGAGGGAGGGCAGTTCACGTTGACCTGGGGATCTCCAGCACCAGCAGCCTCTAGGCCATGGCGGCTGGGCTGGGCTTAGGCCAGCAGGAATAGCACCCCCACGCTGAACCCAGAGCTGTCTGCACTGCACTCCGGCAGCTCCAGGCCAGCTGGCAGGGCAGGAGGGGAGTCCCCACCTCACAAAGGGGGCACTGTGCCAGCCCAGGGGTATCAAACCAGGAGGCAAAGGGTGAATCTGCCATTGCTGGCTGCCTGGGGGTATGGCAGGGATGCGCCGAACTACGGGGGCTTTGCCAGAGGAGCGGGGCCCAGTCCCCACCCTGCTGCAGAGCCTGGTGCCCGGAGCGGTTCCAGGGTGTGGGGCTGCCCCACGGAGGAGCGAGTGGGCTGGGATTCACATTGTTACAGTGCCAGCACAGGAGACACTGGCCAAGGCTGAATGAGCGCTGGCACCGGCCATCCATCACACCCAGCCTCCTTACTAATAGACTCGGCTGATAACACAGAGGCCCCTCCCAGGCCAAGGAGGAGAGGGAGGGGGAGGAGCCCCCCAGCTCTCCCATCCCCTAAGGCGGGCCCCCCATTCCCCAACCCAACTCAGGCTTCAACGACTCCCCAGGCAGCAGCCTGGCCCCCTGTGGGCAGCTCCGAGCGGGGCCGCCCCACAGCCGGAGCATGGGGCAGAGCTGCAGACAGTAGCACCCTCCGGTGGCCACGAGGAATAGCTGCACCTCACCAGCACTATCCCAGGTGTCTGGGCTGCGCCGGGCTGCCTGCTCTCCCACCCAGCCAGGCAGCCCCCTCGGCAGGCAGGCTCAGAGCCCTCGCCCTGCCCCTCTGGGGTGGACACTGCCTTATCCACAGCAGGGCTCCCAAGCATGTTCCAAGCCTGTCGCTGGCTCTCGCTGTCTGGCAGGGACGCCTTGGCCAGGCTGCAGCATGTCCAGGGGGAGCTATGCAGGCACAATGCTTCGAACGAGGGGCCCTGGTGCTAACATGACCAGCGCATCACCCAGACACCTGCCACGGCAGAGCCTCCCAGGGGCATGCCCCCTACCACCTGGCCTGGCCCAGCTCCACTCTGACCGTTTGGAGAAGGAACCCCCATGAACAAGGGAGCACGGCCAGGCTGGGGGAGAGTCGGCCAGGCCAGGCGGGGAGGAGATATGCCCCACAGACATCCCTCCGGGGGGAGGGATAGCTCAGTGGTTTGAGCATTGGCCTGCTAAACCCAGGGTTGTGAGTTCAATCCTTGAGGAGGCCACTTAGGGATCTGGGGCAAAAATCTGTCTGGGGATTGGTCCTGCTTTGAGCGGGGGGCTGGACTAGATGACCTCCTGAGGTCCCTTCCAACCCTCATATTCTGTGATTCTATGACAGCCAAGGGGCACAACCAGGCTGGACTAGCTCATGGAGAAGAGGCAAACAGCCCTAGAGGTGCTGATGATGGCTCCCGCCTGTCAGCGGACAGAGGCCAGACACCCATTCTTGTCCTGCGTCCCCTCGGCAGCGCTCGACCTGCTGACCAGGGCACGCTTGGCTGGCCTGAGCGAGGTGGACGGGTCCAAGGGAATGCGCTGAAGTGGGCTGAGTCCTTGCTGGAGGGACGCACCCAACGAGCAGTGCTGGGAACGGCCCCCCCCCGGCTGTGTGCCACAACGATCACGTCTCCCTCGGGCCCTTCTCAAAGCCACCTGCAGACGCTAGGTGAGCCGGTCAGACGCCGGGGCCGCAGCGCCACCTCCCCGCCTGCCCTTCGCCACGTTCCAGCCCCCACGACCACCGAGATGGCCCCAGGCCTGGAGAACAGCTGGCTCCAGCACTCCCGAGCCAGGCTGAGGCCATCGGGCCCCAGGGCCATCTCCATGGGTGAGGGTCAGGTCAGTCCCGGCCTGGGAGATGGCTGGATTCAGCAGCACCCGGCAGTGACGCCGACGACCATCTGAAGCTGGCTCGGAGCCTGTCCCGGCAGATGAAGACCCTGCCTCAGTCACCCCTCTCGGGTGGGCTAGAGCAGCGCGAAGGACCTGGGCATGGAGCTGCCAACCCCTTCAGAATGCTGCAGCAGGTCGCCTCAGCGCCACAGCTTCCGCCATTCTATCAGCCCCATCTCTGCGCTCTACGCTGGCTTCCCAGGCTTCTCAAATCAAGTCCCAGGGCTCAGCTCTTCTGAAAGCACTGCATAGCCTGGGCTCCGGGGCGCTGAAGGACTGTCTGACGCTCCGGACAAAGACAGCAGATGACAGCTTTGCTCCTCCGGCCCAATGGAGCTCTCAGCAATTCAAGGACAGCTGGTCTGTGCCGGAGATGGGCCCCACCAGGGATTAGTCTGCGGGCAGGGCGCGGTGCGAGAACCTCGGGAGAACAGCCAGGCCCCACCAGGGATTAGTCTGCGGGCAGGGCGCGGTGCGAGAACCTCGGGAGAACAGCCAGGCCCCACAGGGATTAGTCTGCGGGCAGGGCGCGGTGCGAGAACCTCAGGAGAACAGCCAGGCCCCACCAGGGATTAGTCTGCCGGCAGGGCACGGTGCACAGTGTGGTGCGAGAAGCTTGCTGGACCCCACCAGGGCTGGGAAGCTCCTGGGTCAGGCCGTGTAGCTGAGCGTGGGCTGACACAGGGAGCCGCATGGCAGCTTCGGGGGTGCCCTGAGGCTCACACCAGGCCCAGGATCCATGGGTGGGGCCCTGGGTGTTGCATTTCTCAGGGGTTTCCCAGAGCCCCATGCACTGCCCCGCCAGGGTTTCAGTACCATCAACCCCCCCCCATCCCCCCGCGGCACGGCTCTTCCTACCTTTTACCTGGGCTCTCTTGTGAGCGAGCAGGCCCTCGGGGTGCGGGAGGCTGTACACGAGCACTTTGCCATCAGAAAAGGCTGCCGCCAGAAGGCCCAGCCGGCTCATCTGAGGGGCCTGGAGGGACAGACGCACAAGTTGAAGGGCCAGGCTCCGGCTCCTGGGGAGACCCACCCAAGGCACCCCATCCCCCGCCGGATCATGCTGGGTGGCAGCAGCGCAATGGCGCCATTCTGTGCCTGGGGCGGATGCAATCTGTGGGCATTGCTTTGCGCTGGGCTACAGCCATCCCAGAGGCTGCTCGGAGGGGGACAGGATTCCTATCTATGGGGCCCACTGCAGGGGCCGTCCCTAGAGCCTTCGTGCAGGCAGAGCCAGCCGCCCCCCTACTCCGTCGCACCCCTACCTTCCTGCAGGTGGTGGGCAGCTCCCAGGCTCCGCTGGGGCAGAACTTCATGTCCCAGATGCAGCCGTGGTCGGCGGCGATGGCGTAGGCCAGCCTGGCTTTGGTGGCAGAGCTGCAGGCAGAGGCAAGTTAGGGGGGGCCTGGCTAGTGGGCGTCAGGAGCCCCCTCCACCCGAACAGGGGCACAGCTCCAGCATAGCCCCGGGGCACATGGAGCAGGCAGGGAGAGCTCAGCAGAGCTCTGCAGCTGCTGGCTCTGCCACCCAGGGCCACACCTCCAGCAGGGACCTAGAAGGTAAATCATGCCCTCCCCTGCAGAGCCGCTCCCAGGCGCCTGGGCCGTGGTTTCCAGAGTGCTCAGCCTGGGCCTCTGCCCAGGACCAAGCCACTGAGCTCCAGGGTCCTAGAGTGAGTGACAGCCTGTGCAGGGCATGGGGTGGGGGTGAGGCCCCAGGCCCACTTCCCGGGGGGTGGGGGAGGGGGTCCTGTCCACTCCCACGAACTATGCGTTTGCCACCCCCGCAGGCTCTGGGCTCGCCACCCCAACTCTCCTCCGACCCAGAGCTCTGCTCTTGCCCCCCACCCCACCCTGCACCACCCCCCAGGCTCTGTGCTCGCCAGAGCCTCTCCCCCACACGACTCACCCTGCCTCCGGCTGCAGGATGCCCAGAGCCCAGAGCTGCAGCAGTGCAGGGCCTGTGTGGAGCTCGGCCAGGCTGTGCTTCTCGTCCATGCCCTTGTTACAGTAGAGCGCCACATACTGGGGGGCGGCAGAGCCCTCTGGACACGGGCACCACTCCATGGCCCATACCGGGCCACCCACAAAGAAGGACACGTCCAGGCGCTCCTCGTGGGGCTGCAGGGAGTTGAACCTGCCCGGGGGAATGGGAGCCGTGGGTACCAAACGGGCAGCAGGGCAGGGGGCGCTGCCAGCTAAGGGCTCTGTTGCCCGGGGGAACATGCAGAGCAAGGCAGAGGAGCTGCCGGCTGCCCCGACACTGTGCCATAATCCAGCCGTGCTCCGGGGGTGGGAGCCCTGCCTGGATCTGAACCCAGGCCCCTGCACCAGTGCCCGGGGTACAACGCAAAGGGAAGCCTGCCAGGAGGGACAGGGCACACTGCAGGCTCAGCTGGCCCTGATGCCGGGGCCTCGATTCCCATCAGCACCAGGCGGCGGCTTTGCGGGATCTCAGGGCAGAAGCCGCTCTGGGTTGTTGCCAAGGCCCAGCAAGCCATTCTGGAGTAGGCACAGCCCTCCAGCTGCCAGGCCCAGCTCTGGACAGTGACCATGGGGCTGGGCCATACCTGTTGATGCGGTACAGGACACCGTCTTCTTCGATGCCCTCCCGCTGGATAGAGAAGAGTGGAGACTTCATCTCCCCCGGCAGGTACTGGGCACATTCGCTGAAGGAGCAGAAGGAGAGCAATGAGCAGCCACTGTCTCTCCTCTCAGGTCTTGACTTGGGAAACAAACCCAGCCTGGGGCTCCAGCCCTCGGCATCCCCCTCCCCGGGGCTCCGGCCTGGCCCTCGGCATCCCCCTCCCCGGGGCTCCGGCCTGGCCCTCTGACATTACCAGACACCTGCCAACCACCCACCGAGGTTAGTATAGGGAACTGCCCCTATATTGTGGATTCACCCCTTACTCACGGCTCCATTTCCAGCCCCAAGGCCGGGGCCGCCCCATGCCCAGACTTGCCCTGACCTGCAGAAGGCCATTCTCCTACCTCTCCGAGAGAAACGTCCACTTGCGCGTGGAAGGGAGCCAGTCGGGGAATTCCCAGGGGGAGTAGTGCCGGTCCCGCCTGCGGAGCACAAGGTATCAGAACCCCACATGCCCCCCGCCTGGCTGCTCTCCCTGCTGCTACATGCCCAGGCTAGAGGCAGAAGCGGCAGGTGGGGCATGAAGACAGCAGAGAATTCAAGCCCAGCCTGGCCCCAGTTCCTCACCCCTGAAACCCACCACCCCAGGGATCCTTCTGCCAAGGGCTCCTTGTCCCTTCTCAAGTCACCTGTGCTGCAAAGGAACCTGCAGGCCTCTACCCACAGGGCAGCCCTGAGAGAGGCTGATGCACCCAGCCCTGCCACCCCAGACTATGGGGCAAAGGAGCCTTACCCATGCCACCCCCGGCAGGCAGGCCCTGCCACCCAAAGGGCCCCTGGGAGAGACTGCCTGCAGCCCGTCCAGCACACCAGCCCAGCCAGCCATGCGGGTCACCCGGCCTGTCGCAGCCCCAGGGCCAGGCGCTCCCCTCTCAGCACCCGCCCTAGCCTCGCGCGAGTGTGGCCGTACTCACAGGCTGTGGGTGATGCTGGGACACTTCCACACGGGGGCCATGATGGAGTTGTGGAAGCCGTTGGGAGCAAGCCCTCGGCACTGGGGCTTGGACTTCTGAGCACAGGAGAAAGCAGGGTTAGAGCCAGGCGCTAGGTACCCAGCCACACCACCATGCCGTTAGCCCCAGCTAGTTCCCTGCCCTCCGCCAACCCACCCATGCCCCCAGACGCAGCCCCCCAACACACCCTCCACCCATCCCCAGACCTCCCAAACAGCAGGGGGATGCAGCCATCCCATGCAGCCCCTACCCACCCTCCCCAGGGCTGTGTCTGCCGTGAGCCCCTGCTCAGCCCGCTGGCTCGGTCGGAGCACAAAGGCTGCTGCAGGCTGGAGAAGTGCATCCCGTTCTGGCCAGCTGCAGGGACCAGCAGGTGCGTGCCCATACCCCAGCCTCAGCCCCAGAACTTCCAACCCAGTCGATGGGAAGAACTGGCCCAGTGCAAACCAGCAAGTCTGGTAGCAAGGGTCTGTAATTAACCTCTTGGCTCCAGACCAGGCAGAACCCCTTAGTAGAGCAGACCACCCCCTGCACTACAGTCACAGTGCAGACCAGCGTTCTGGTTAACGCTGACTCCTGCAAGTGTTCCAGAATCTGCAGCTCCTCAGACTGCCCGGAAAGTCAGGGTGCTTCCTGGGGCGGGGGCAGGTATAGTGCCCCCACATCTGGGATCCCTGGACAAAGGGGCTCCTGAGACTCAGTCCCCCCAGGACAACAAGGGCTTTTCTTAGGGTTGCCACATTCTGCCAACTTTTGGGGACCAGAGCTAGGAATCACAGCAGGGCTCTGGTCCTGGCAAAGAGTTACCCCTGGGAGCGCCTGTCACCACTGATCCGAGGAGCCGCAGTCCCCAGCCTGTTTAACTCTCCTGCGATGTCAGAGCGACACAGAGCACATTGAGCAATTGTGGAGAGAGGAACAGGAGGGCTTGCAGCCTCAGCAGTCTCTCGGTAGTTGCAGAGCCCCAGGGCTAAGCAGCGGCCTCTGACCCTGACCCAGCCACCCCAGGGCAGGACTAACCCCAGAGGGCAGGACGCTGAAGAGGCGGAGAAGACAGCATGTAGCTTACACAGTTCTTTCCAGGGATGTAAGCAAAGTACTCTGGAAAAAATCAGACTCGCATCTGCTTGCTGGGAAGGGGCGTGGGGGGAATATCAGAGGGCTCAGGTGAGGGGGTGAAGATTTGGGAGGGATGGCCTGGGACATGGGAAAGGGGTGAGGGAAAATAGGGGCAGGGCACCTGTCAGCCCCACATTCTCCCCTCCTGTGTGCACATTAGGATCCAAGGGTCCTGTGCCCTTCTACAGGGTCCTCCCAGTCCCCGCCCCCTCACATGAGCCAGGATCTGGGGGGCCTGAAACCCTCTCCCTAATCTCCTGTGTGTGCTGCGATCTGCGGGGATGGGCTTCTCCCCCCATGAGCAGGGGAACACAGTCACTCTGAGGATGTCCCTGCCTCCCCCTTGGGATCTGGTGGCCTTGGCTTCCTGGAGGAAAGCAGAGCCCCTCTCCCTGCCCAACATGAGACAGCATGTCGGGAGGTGTTGGGATGGGAACAGCCACTGGGATGAATGTGATAGCCAGTCAGGATCAGGACATCCGGGGAACTCCAGCTTCTGCACTGTGGGTGAGGTCTGGCAGCTCCGATCTTGGGGCTGTGTCCTGGAGTTGGTTCCATAAGAACTTCCAACAACGGAGCCGTGCAGAGCAGAGCTATGGGTTTAGGGTTTACTTGTCTCCATTCGGCTGAGCCCATCGCTCTGGGACGAATGGGCCACATCACACTGCTCAGAACCTCATACGCTTTCAGGAGTCTCCAGTGCTGGGGTCTGGGTTAGCAAAGCTGTTGCTGACTGATTAATGCTTTTTTGTACACCACTGGCTTCTCATGCACTAATGACTTAAAGGGATGGGAAGGGGAGGGGAGGAGGGTGAGCTGGGAAGTGTGGGGGGGTGTTACTTGGGGGATGGAGAGACACACACCAGTCTTCTCTCACATGCTTAATTCCTGTAACCACCATGGAATAAAGCTGCCACATTCTTGGGACACAGCCCACGGCTGGACTCTCTCCTCCCAGTCCTGCTGGGAACTACACATTACAAGCATTTCAAAGCATGACCATTACACCTGGTCCACTGTAATTAAGCGCATGGGGGGGATGGGAATTATGAGTCGTGTAGGAACCGTGTTGGGCCAGTGATGAGAACAGTGGACTGCGACTCAAAGCTTGGGCTCTATTCCCAGCTCTGCCACTGACCTGATGAGTGACTTTGGCCAAATCTCCATACCTCAGTTTCCCCATCTGTACAATGGGGATAATAATTTTTCCCTCCTTGAAACATAATGAAGAGCACCATGAAAGACTTAGGTTATCCCCTTCATTACCTGGCTACAGCATTCCTGAGATACAGCAGCGTCTGGACTGCTCACCTACCTAATGACCACTACCTAAATGCCCACTAACTCCTACCCACATCACTTCTCCTGATTAAAAAAAACTAGGAAATTCACTGACCAAAGCCTTCATGCATGCAGAGCTGCAGTTGCCAGTGGTATATCTTGCCCTTCTAGAATGTCAAGTTCAGCAAAACTCAAACTTGTGAAAACCAGGAGAGAGAGGGTTATGGGACATGGCCTGTCAACCAGACTCTGCCCCCTGAACGCTGCCCCAATAGGCTCATCACACACATACTCTCACTCCCCCTTTGCACTGTGCTGCATAGGAATAACCCACACTTACCTACTGTCACACACTTGGCCTATACCACAGAAACATCTTCTACATTTTATAGCCCTTTATCCTCTTTTATGGGTTGTGCTGAAAGGAGAACAGTTAGGCTAGAGGGAGGGTACTAGAGGAGTTCCTCAAGGACCAGTCTTGGAACTAATCTTTCTAATCTTTTCATTAATGACTTTTGCACAAAACCAGGAGTGTGCTAATGAACTTTGTTGATGAGACAAAGTTGGGAGGCATTGTCAATGCAGTGGAGGATCAGATTATTACACAGAAAGAACTGGATGACCTTGACAACCGGAGTGACAGAACTGGAATGAAATTCAACAGTACCAAGTGCAAGGGGGGATAAACAACAAGAGTTTATGCTATAAAGTGGGGACTCAGCAAAAACTTAGGTGCGTGGGTGGATCACAGGACGACCGTGAGCCGTCAATTCGATGTGGCTGTACGACCCTAGGACTTCAGAGGGGAGGCACCACTAGCAGAGATAGGAAAGTAATAATGCTCTTGTGCACGGCATTCATAAAGACCCCACCTGGAACACCATGCATAGCTCTGTTCACTTGTGTGCAAGACAGGAACTCAGACGGGAGCAGGCGCAGAGAAGAGCTGCTAGGTTAATCAGCAGAACGCAGGGCCTGTCTTATGGGAGCAGGCTGGCAGTGCTTTGACTACCCTAGCAAAACGCAGGCTGGGGAGTGGGCTGGGGGATGGGGGGGGATGACATGTGACTGCTCCCGAGGAATACAGCACGGGTAATGTCCAAGACAGGGGAGAACCGCTGACGCTAAAGGCCAGTGCTGGCACAAGACCAAACAAGGATAAGCTGACCATGAACAAGCTGAGGCTGGAGAAGAGAAAGTTTTGGACCATCAGAGGGAGGGAGAGTCAGGAACAGCTTCCCAATAGGAGCTGGGGGAGCAAACCACCTCTCTGGCTTTAAGATGGAGCTCAACGAACTCACAAAGGGGCTGCCTGCGACCTCAGGGGACCAGGAGCTCCCTGCCAGTCCTAGGCCCTGTGTTCAAACAGGGAGTTCGAGTCCCTTTAAGATGGCAGCTCTGCCTCCATGCCATGTCCCAGAGCCCCCTCCCCCTGCACCCAGGAGGGACAGCTTCCCTCCCCCCCAGCCATGCTCTATACACCCACGGCGAGGGTGCCCCCTTTAGGGCTCAGAGCTCAGGAGCTGACTGACTCCCTTCCCGCTCTGCCCCATACACACGGGGTGTCGTGCACATCAAGGCTCAGTGGCCAGTCCCCCTCCCCCCCCGCCCCAACCCCCAACCATTAACCCAGGGCTGGTGTGACAATGGGGCAAGGCAAAGAGGATGCTGTTACCCCTGCTGACGGCATCCTCGGGGCGTGGCCCCGGACAGCCTCTGTCTCTGACTCAGAGACCTCGCTGAGCAGGACGTCACTCTCCTCCTCCTCCTCCTCCGCCGCCTGCAGTAGCACCTCCTCCGAGGGCACAAAGTCCACATCCCGGGAGAGGTCATCGTCATCAGTCTCCTCCTCTTTCCTCTTCCTGCTTCGGCGCTTCTTCCTCGAGCTGTCGGACTCTGGTTCCTGGGGGCCCTCATTGGGAGCTAGAGGCCGGTACACCGATGTCAGCTCCTCGGCCAGCTCCTGCAGGTAAAGCAAAGCCCTGGGGGCACCAAAGGCATCACTGGTCAGAGCGCCGCCCTGCCCCCTCTAGCCCTCTTCCTGGGCTACAGTCATCAGGCTGGTGTCCTCTGGTGCCCAGAGGACCAGGCTGCACCGGGACTGGACCAGCAACTTCCCGCCCCCAAGCCAAGCTCTGCATGCAGGAGCCATGGCTCGCCCCTCTGGGGGAAAGCCAATCTTCCCCCCCAGGAGCTCCAACGGAGCCCAGCAATGCTGCTCTGAGTCAGCCAGGGCCACTAGAGACTAGGAGCACCACTGCCCGCCTTGGCTGTTTCCCTGAACAGCAATCACAGCCAGGGAGGGAGAAAGCCAGACTCAGGCTCCTTCAGTTCCACTCTACAGGCAGAGGGAAAGGGAACCCTGACCAGGCCACTGGGCGATTCCAGGCATTCATTCTGTGCAAACCATTAAACAAGGAGACCGTGCCAGCTACCTGGGAAAGCAGAGGGGTCAAGAAATGCCAGAGGTAAAGGTGCAGGCTTAACCTTAACTCTGCCCCTTGGGTCTGGCCAGCACAACAACAGACTCCAGCTCCAAGGCTACATGCGAGCGCTCATGTCACACAATCAGCATATCCTCCCGTGCCCTTAGGGCACTGCGATAATCTAAGCTTGCTTCGCTGCTGACATTCAGCATCGTAACGACCCAATAGCTGGTTGCTAACAAACCCTCTATGTGCCCCAAGGGATGCCATCAACGCGACAGATCTCTGATGCTTCTGCCCTACACCCTTTGCCCAGGATCCCTGGGACTGAGGCACACTCTTCCCTCATGGGCGGCTGGCTTGGATGCTGGAGCAGGAATTGCTCTTTTCTTAGACAATTGGTCGGTCTCTGCCCTGTGGAACACTAGCAAGGGGCAGAGAACCCATTCACAACGGACTCTAGAGAGGCCACCAAGGGGGATGACAGAGACAGCCAGGTCGGCTGGAGTTAAGGTTAAGACCAGCTTTCTGTTTAAAGCTGGACTCTTGGAATCTGCAGTTATTCAAATTGCCCTAAAATTTAGTGTGCTTAAAATAAAGGTATGAGCTAGATTTAGTGACCCAGAGGTGGGGTCATTTGACAAAGGGGTTCCTGAGATACAGCTCCCTGAAGGCAGGAGTGGGGGTGGGGAGAGCAGCCTTTTTTTTTTTTTTTTTTTTTTTTTTATAGTCAACATATTCTACCAACTCTTTTTTTTGTTGTTTTGGGCCCAGTCCTGGGGATCAAACCAGGGCTCTGATCCTGGCACAAGGGTCTCAGTTTCTTGAGAATTAACCCCAACTAGTTTGTGGCACCGACTGCCCCTCTGTGGGAGCCAGATTCCGAAGGGTTTCATCACTACGTTTACTTCGCATTTCAGGCATGCGCCAGCTGCTCACGAGCCAAACCGATTACAGAGAACATGCACAGAGAAGACAGGAGGATCTGTAATGTGGAAAATCTCAGTGCACCTGCTTAGCTCAAGGGGCTAAACAGTAGCCTTTACTCCTGCCCCAACCAGGGAGAGTCAGTTGAGATCCCATGGAGGGCAGAAATCAGGGAAAGGTTTGAAGGCATGTTGCTAAAATCAGTGTCTGGCAATGTGGTTTTGTTTTTAAATCAGACATGCAAATGCTCGCTGGGAGGTGAGGGGAGATAAACAGGGATGGGTGGTAGGTGAGTTCGGAGCCTTGGATAAATGGCAGAGGATGAGCCAGGATCTTGGGGGGCCCTGCCCTTCTATAGAAGTCTGATCCCCTCCCTCATTATGGGCTAAGATCGGGAGGAGGCCTGACACTCTAGGGGTGTCCGGGCCCTCTCCTCCTCATCTCTCATTGGATTGGGGGGGCTATCAAAGACCCTGGCCTCTGGGTGTGGCGCTGAGAACAGGCATGCTAGGAGCATGCACCAAGAACACACTGCGGAGACCGGGCTGAGAGCTGTGAATGTGCAAATATTCCAGTCATGGCCATTATTCCCACTCCACGATAACAAAGGGCAGGGGGTGGGGCCACTTACGGAATGTCTACACTGCAACGTAAGCCTGTGCTTGAGCCTGGGATCTAGCCTAGTCTCCCCCTTGTGTCTAACTGCATTGCTTGAGCCAGGTCCCAGGATTCAGCCAGAAGTATCCCACAACTCCATGGGATAACCTCCTTAGTCCTCTCTATCCCAACACACTGCAATCCACTCTATTGAAAATGAAAGCCCCCCACCCTTTGTGAACTTAGGTCAGCATTAACCCATTCTCTACTGATCACCAATCTGCAAGCGCACTGTCAGAGAGCCTCCTGGGTCTGCAGTGGAGAGCGAACAGATCAAACCTTTTGCAAATTGAGCAGCTTCAACCTTCCTGTAATGTGCAGGACAGGCAATAAAGTTTTCCCCCACAGCGCACCACAGACCTAGTACTAGAGCAGACACATTTCGGGGGGATGAGGGTGCTAGGGACTCTGGGATAGGACTACTTCGACTAGGGTCTGCGCACTGCAGTGTGGACACTAGAGCCCTAGGATCAAGCACAGATTAAAAAGGCTTAATGTAGGGTAAAATAGAGTGTAGACGCTCAGGCCCAGGGTTCCCTAGTTCAGGTCAGCTGACTCGAGTTCCACTAACCCTGGGCTTACATTGCAGTGTAGACATACCCTCTGGCATCACCTCACTAGCCCACACGGTTGCTGATGGAGACTCAGGAGCCCTTGGTTCTATTCCCAGCTCTGCCACTGGCCTGCTGGGTGACCTGGGCCACATTTGAGATGTACTGACGCAAAGTGCTATGTCAGGGCTAGGTGTTGTCATTGCCCGGCCAGAGCAGTGTGTGAACTGCATGCCTACAGAACTACATCTACCTAAGTGACCTGAACTACCAACACCACATTCAAAGAAACCAGGAAGGTCACTGACTAAAACCTCATTAATGCAGAGGCGCAGTTGTCTGGTGGTATCTTGCACCTTTCTAGAATGTTGAGTTCCCCAAAACTCCAGCTTCTGAAAGCCAGGGGTCTGGAGCACATGACTTATGAGGAGAGGCTGAGGGAACTGGGATTGTTTAGTCTCCAGAAGAGAAGAATGAGGGGAGATTTGATAGCAGCCTTCAACTACCTGAAGCGGGGTTCCAAAGAGGATGGAGCTCGGCTGTTCTCAGTGGTGGCAGATGACAGAACAAGGAGCAATGGTCTCAAGTTGCAGTGGGGGAGGTCTAGGTTGGATATCAGGAAGCACTATTTCACTAGGAGGGTGGTGAAGCACTGGAATGGGTTACCTAGGGAGGCGGTGGAATCTCCTTCCTTGGAGGTTTTTAAGGCCCGGCTTGACAAAGCCCTGGCTGGGATGATTTAGGTGGGGTTGGTCCTGCTTTGAGCAGGGAGTTAGACTAGATGACCTCCTGAGGTCCCTTCCAACCCTGATATTCTATGATTCATGCTTACTCACACTCTCTCTTTGCATGGTACTGAACAGGAGCTCATTGAAATACAGCTTGCTCCATGGAAAGACCACCACCCTGCTACATTTCACAGTACCTTCACCCCTACGCACATGGGGCCATCCAGCACTCTGCTTCCACTCACCCTTCATTAAACCCACAGCCACACTCACCTCCCACAAACTGCTGGCAATCCCCATTGCAAGAAGACCCATGCCCTGCTCCCAACAAAGCCTACACAATGCAATACTGACATAAGGGCTGCTGAATCTCCGAAGGCACACAAGTACCTCTTTCCTTTGATCATACACACAGGGGTCAGGGAGAAGGGCTCAAAAACACCCCAGAGGGCCACAGCCCCCCAGATCACCTCATATTACACACTCAGCTCTGCCAAGCTGCTCCAACAAATGTATCCATCATTCAATACAGCTATACCTAAGGCAGGACCTCCCCGTGGCTCGTGCCAGCTCCGGGGTGGGGGACAGAGTTAAGGTTATGTGGGCATGCGCCGTAATTCTATGTCCTGGGTTTGAGTTTTACCGAACTCGATGATGTGGAAGGGCATCAGATGTTGCTGGGCTAACGACTGTTTTGTCAGTGAATTTTCAGACGAGAGTTGCTGCCACAACGGTAGGACGCCCCCCAAGGAACAGAACCTGCCCCAAGAGCACCATGCCCAGCTGCGCAGCCTGCAGAGTGGCAGGTGTTCAGCCCCTTGGGCTCTCCCACCCCAGGCCCGAACTGTCAGCATCCCATAGGCACTTCCTGTTCAGCCAGCAGCACTGCCCTCCCAGGGGCCCCTCTGGGGACAGGGCAGTGAAGTCAGCTCCACACTCAGCCAATACCACCCCGTGTCCAGTATGACTGTCCTCTGCAGGGAACATGCATGTGTGTTTGGGTGGTGAAGGCAGTTAGTAACTGCAGCTCATGGGAATGGATTCCCCGGTCAGTCTGCTGACTGCAGCCCAGCACACGGCATAGCAAGCAGCAGCCCTACAAATCCCGTCAGATAGTCTATTGCATTGAAAACCAGCCCCCCCAGAGCACAGTCAAAGCTGGCCCCTTGCTTCCCTAGCTCAGCGTGCTTCACTGAGCAGCCCGAACCATCTCCACAGCAGTTTTATGACTGTTCTTGTGACTTTCCGAGTCGCCTTCCCAAGAGAGCAGACAGAGGAATTGTAGGGTGAGGTGGAGATGAACCTCACAAGGTCACCAAGGAGCAGCTGAGCGGGCTGGGGGGCCCAGACACCTTCAGAAAGGGCAGCATGGAGCCATGGGGGAGCCCCACAAGGAGCCACTCCTGGACTACAGACTGCAAGACAGCAGATATCCCCTCTCTGCCCCGCACAAGGCACCCATGGGCTGCAGCCCCTTCAGGTCTCACACCGGAGAGAGAAATCCACAGACTGCAGGATCCCAGCACGCTAGGCTCAAACCAAGCCCTTTTCTTCCAGGCAAACGCATGCCGGCCTGGCCCAGGCATGGCAGACTACAGGGAATCTGCGTCCCCCAGCTCAAAATTCTCAAGAGTCACTGGTGGGCAGAGACCAGAGCTGGCCACGTCAGGCCAATGAGCAGCCTGCTGGCAGATCTAATCCTCTTCCCCAGCCCCAGCGGTCGAGAATGCCTGCAGGCCCACCCAGGACCCGAATGCTGCATGGGATGGTAGCCCCCCTGGAAGGGCCTTGGGGGGATCCAGCCAGGACAAAAATCCCAAGTGGAGCCCACCGAGTTCACAGCACACAGTCCACAATGGCACCCACTAGGGCCTGCCTGCTGCACCCACAACGGCAGTGACGCCCCCGCAAGGAACAGAACCTGCCCCAGGAGCACCATGCCCAGCTGTGCAGCCTCACCTCCTCCTATTGATTCTCTGTAGTACCTAGGAGCCCAGCCACGGACCAGGGCCCAATTGCGCTAGGAGCTGTATAAATCCAGGACAAAGAAATGATGCCTGCTCTGCCCCCAAGGGCACTCTTACACTGGCACTAGCACCCCTGCCCCAGTGCACTTCTATTCCCCCTCCCCCCACACCCGCTCTTACACTTTAGCCGCCCGCCTCTTGGGGCGCCCACTGGGCGTGGCCTCCAAGCCGTCAGGTGCCTCGTTGCTCCCCAGTATCTTCTGCACACAGATAGGCTCCGGCGCTTGGCAGTCCAGACCCTGCGACAGCTTCAGCAGGAGCAGCTCTGCTTTGGACTTACGGCCTCGTTTCTTTGGCACTTTCACGGGCGAGGTGGGCCCGTTCTCTGAGGTGCCCGCCCCATGCCCCTCAGCTTCCGCCCGGGCTGGACACTTGCGGGCAGGCGGTTTCCTTTTAGATTTTCGGCTTCGGACAGGCTTCCTCCTGGGCATGGCAGCTGCCAATCCCCCTTCAGGGTGGGCTGAGACCTCCAAGCCCACCAGCGCTGGAAGCTCACCTGGCCAAAGAGAGGAGGGCCAGATGTCAGTGACGTGCAGCTCAGCTCACCATTCATCTCTCCCACCCAAAGCGGTCTTGCTGCCCACAAGCGTGGGGGTGACAGGGCACCACTCCCCAGCTTTGGAGCAGTCGGGCACTGACCCTCTCTGGTTAAGCCCAGGTTCCAGCAGCTAGCAGGGCAAGCTCAACCACTCTGCCCCTTCCCAGGGGCACTCCTCAGCCACAGGGACCCCTCTGGGGAGAGGGGCTCTCTCCAAGGCCAGGCGCCTGGTGTCAGATAACGAGCTGGCTTGGATCATTTCCTGTTGGACAGGGTCTTGCAGGATGAAGGAGCCCTGGGTTATTTGAAAGAGAAGAAAGTCCCTGCACTGAATGGCTGGGCTGGAGGGCACCAGCAGAGCACACGAGGTGAGTGACGGGTGAGGTCAACAGGACTGCAGAACTCAGAGCGATAGCATAAGAGCCAAGATTAAAAACCAAGTCACTCCAACCACAACCACAGCCCCTCCTGCTGTCTGCGCCTTCACTCTCCCGTGCCAATGCTTTGCACCTGCCTGGCCCTTCTGCAGCTGCCAATCGGAAGGTACTCAACTAGCGGGGAACCAGGAGCAGCTGCACGGGCAGGCAGAGCCAGGTCCACCTATCAGGTGCTGTGGTCTAGTGCTCTGAGATCCCAGAGAGCTGGGTTCTGTTTCTGATCCTACCACAAGCTTTCCACGGGACAGGCTCACCCACCCCTCTACGGGGGGAGGAGAGAGTGAGGCCTCATTTAAACTGGGAAGCACAGAGGATTATTGAGGGAGAAGCTCTCAGGTAAGGAGGAATGGAAGACCAAGAGGGTCTCCGTTTTCCCCCAACATGGCCTAATTCGGGAGACTCTGAGCTGAGTTTGTGGCTCAGTGCAGCTTGCCAGCACTTAGAAAGCTCCCAAACTGCGCACGCAGAGGGCGATTTCCACTGATCAGTCCCAGAGCTCTCTGGACTTCAGCAGGAGGCAGATTCTCACATGGCCTCCAAATCTGAACGGGCTTTGATTCAAATTCTCAAAAAGCTCCTGGGCCAAGACCTGGGCCCTCACAAGCCGAGAGATGGATGTTTCAGAGTTATGCTATGGCAACCCAAAACTGGGGGCTTGCAACAGAAAGGCTCAGGCAACCTAAATGAGAGCTGGCGCTCTGGCTACAACAGAAATCACCACTGAAATGCAGCCACCGGCAGGGGAGCCTGGCAGCTGTTTAACCAGGCACAGCTCAGAACAGGAATTGAACGAGGCTCCTGTACACGACAAAGAGCACAGGGGACTGAGGGAGAGGACAGGGGTACTTGGGATTGACACACAGGACTTGGACGTAGGAAGCCTGGGATTTATCCTCTCCACTGCCACCGACGCATAATCTGGCAAGTCCCTTCCCCCCCAGTGCCTCAGTCTCCCAGTGATCAAATGGGGGACACACTCCAATGAGGCAGGTGTTACAAAGTGCTCTAACACCCTTCAGATGAGAGGCAGCACCTCCACCGGGGGGTCTGTATAGGGTCCTGCCAGCGGCTCACAATTCATTAGTATGATCCCCTCCTGGGGTCTCACACCTGCCAAGCCTTGGACCCTGCAGCACTGAGAATCTGCCATTGCAGACTCTGGGCTCCCTCCACAATCCCCCTGCTGAACTCAGCCCACCTGAGAGCAGACCCCTTAACACTCCACCCAGAGGCAGAGCTGTGTCGGGGTGACTGGGGTGCGCGGGGGGAGCGGCAGAGCAGTGCGGGGGGAGCGGCAGAGCTGGGATGGGGTGACTGGGGGGGTGGGGGAAGGGGCAGAGCTGTGTCAGGCCCAGGACGGGGGGGGGGGGGGGGGGGGGGGGGCCCGGCA